>NC_072003.2:60680849-60980954 GCF_028885655.2 Pongo abelii
TTAACTGTCAAGGAACTATAATGTAACATATGTCCTTTCAATATCTAAGATAAAGTCAATACAAAGTACTTAAGAAAGCTCAGCTATGTTGTAAATATTATGTCAAACTTTTTATGTGTAATCTTATTTAATTCTCACAACAGCCTTACAAGATTTTACTGATCCTTTTTAACTACACTTATTTGTCATTTGCTAATAAAATGAACCCATTGCTATTATAGAGAAAGGGAATTGAAAAAAAAACTCCCCTCTACTTCAGAACCTGATCTTCCTAAGCCAAAACCAGGTCCAATTTCATGTCTAAGTGAATGCTGAAGCTATCACTTGAGCCACTATTGAGTCCTGCATTTTTCTCATAACCATATTCAACTATTGACGTAGCATGACCCCTTTTAACCCTTAAGTATCATTATCTTAAATATCTAGGCAATGTGATTTACTCACCAGTAGAATTTCGACTTCAGTAGTAGAGGACCTCGTCATATCCTGCATGGACAATGGCAGTATATTTCTAACTATACCAATGAATGACCTTTAAGAGGTGCAAATAAGAACCTGTCTATATTCAATTAAAAATTCTTCACTAATTCCTTATTACCTTCACGATGGAATCCCACTCCATAGCATGCCATTTACTTGTTGTTACAATCTAGATCCTGCCCAGCTTGTCATATTCATGTCTTACCACTCTCCTGCCTGAACTTTGTATTACTAAAATATGAATTCTCTATGTTGCACACTTTCACTCAAGCTTCTAATACCTTTGAACAGGACATTTTTATTCCTGAACTGTCTTATCCCTTTTTTCCTCCACAATCCTGTAAGATTCTATTCATGCTACTTCTCAAAAGAACCTTCTTTGAACAACTCTCTGTCCCCATTCTACACCAGTATGGGTTAAGTAAACTTTCCATCTTCTTCTAATAGAAGTCTATGATCATATTTACCACAGGATTTATTGCACAGTATAATTTTTGACTTGCTTGTTGGGGGATTAATTTATAACTCTCAGCCTGAGACAGTGGTGGAATCAGGATTTTCAAAATTTGACGTCCAAATGGGTGACTTTTTTTCTATTGTAGACTACCTTCAAAGATGCTAATTAAATATGCACATAATATAATTTATGGCGGCTGCAACAATGATCAGCAAATCATTTTGCCTTTTTGGCAGAAAGTTGATTCCCTGACCTAACAAAACAGAATGCAGTCAAACCATAGGACAATTTTCACATTATAGTAGTTAACAGAAGTAGTCACCATCTTTATTAGCTTTAATGGGGAGCATTTTATTTAGTTAGGTCCAGAAAAGTTGATTTAGATTGGTGAGGGAATTCTATGGCGATATTAACACATTCCTCAGTATAATATAAAGCCTAAGGTTTTCTAGACAGATGTCTTCTGAAAAGAATAAGAATTTCATTTAGTTTTGTTAGTTCTAAGCAGCAAAATACAGACTTCACTGGTTCAAGCACTAAATAAATTCCTTAAATGATACTGGTAGTTCTCAAAATTGTAGGAAAGGCTGTCTCCTAAAATCTCTCCTCTACTTCAGAACCCGATTTTCCTAAGCCAAAACCTGATCCAAATTCAAATCTGAATAAATTTTAAAACTATCACTTGAGTCATAATTGAGTCCTTCACTTTCTTCATGTGTCCCAGACTTAAGATTATATAGTTAGTACCTCAGCCCACATCATATACCTTCCAGGTATGTGGTGGCACTTGATATGATAATGTTCCTGATCAACACTGCTGGAGATTGGGGGCCACCATAAACCGTTTTCTGCCACTTAGCTTTCCTAGGTCCTGTCTCAGGTTCTGGCCAAATGGCACTGAACAGTTGAGCCTAGGTTTCAGACTTCTGTTCTAACTGCAATGAGACCAGAAAAAATGAGGATCTAGAGATTTCAGCTTTAATTTTGGGAGGTGAACTCTGTCTCCACTGAGATTCATATTTAAAATCTTACAAACATAAAGTGAAATTTGAGTTGTTGAGTGGTCTAAAATAAAAAATATCTACTACATATTTTTTCTATGTAGTGAAGGAATAAAACAAATAGATTAGTCAATCTATTATTCACTAAAATGTAATTACATACCAACCCTTGTGATATAAAATTTAGGCACTTTATCACTTTATTCCCAAATAACTCTACAATGTGGTCAGTATTATATTCACTATAACCATTTTATAGATGAAGATTCTGAGACTCGACTACATTAAGTCTGTCCAAAACCACAATACTCGTAAGTGATTGAGGCTGGTATTTATTTCACCAGAACTAGTGTTTGGTCTACTATATTACTTGTTCCCTGAAACAGTAGATTTCTCAGAAATATAACCAGTAATTGAATTATTTCTTTCATGATTTGAAAGGCAAAAGACTAGTCATAATAAAACAAAATTTTTGGGACAAGGGACTAACATAGCTCTGATGATGTGTGCTGTCACCTGTGTTTTCAAGGCAACATTAGCCACATATACAAAATAATTTTCTCAAAGAAGATATAAGTAAGCTGTTGTTGAAGTAAAAAGAGAAAGAAATTTAGTGGTAACACTTGAACTTAACTCTATTTCTCTCTTGATTATATTATGAACTATAATACTATTTATATTTTAAAATTATTTTTAATTAATATATAATATTTTTACCTACTTAGGGGTCCATGTGATATTTGATACATACATACGATGTGTAATAATCAAATCAGGGTGTTTAGAATATCCATCACCTCAAGAACTTATCATTTATTTGTTCTGGGATATTTCAAATGTTCTCTTTTGGCTATTTTTAAATGTACAATATATTGTTGTTAACTATAGTCACCTTACTGTGCTATTGATCACTAGAACTTGTTCCTTTTATCTAACTGTATGTTTGTACCCATTAACCAACATCTTTTCATCCCCCCACCACAATACCCTTCCCAGCCTCTGGTATGGGTTTATATATTTACATGAAATGAGAAGTACTCTATTTTTTTGCAAGGAGTTTTGTGGCAAATACTTGAAAATGTCTTTCTCATTATTCCACTCTTTCCAAGTCAGTTCTCTTTCCTTGCTTTTTTCCTTATGAAGAAAAATACCTGCTTTCTAACAAAATCAGAGTAGAGTATAAAACAATTATATACTTTTTTTCTCTCTCTAATAACATATAGCATTGTGTTTCTATTAAACATAACAAAAGGTAGATGAAATAGATATTAGTTGCCCTTACCAAAAATCTTGGAGTCACTCTATGCTGATGTTTTCCTCTCAAGTTGACCATCCAGTCTATTACAAATCTTGTCGCATTTTCCTTCAGAGTATATCCAGATTTTGACCACTTGTCATTACTCCATCTGTCGTCAATCTGGTTCAAACTCACCATCGCCTGCCTGAATTATTCTATGAGCTCCTTCCATGGCTTCTCCATTTCTGTCTTTCTCTGTACATGCTGAACACAGCAGTGAGAATAATGCCAATAAACCATAAAAAATATTGTGCCACTTATCTGCTAAAAACCCTTTAATGGCTTTTCATCTCACCTAGAATAAAAGACAAAATCTTTTCTCTGACAAAAGAAGTCTTATCACTTCAGCTACCCTGATATCTATGACCTTTTCTGCTATGGAAGCTGCTCACATAGTTCCTTCCAGCTCTGCTGGTCATCTTGCTCCAGCGTAGCACCCTCCCAACTCAGGGCCTTGGTGCTTGCTTACTCCTCTTCTCCAGAGTCCTCTTCCCCAAAGATATTCTTGCCTGGCTCCCTCATTTATTTCAATGCCTTACCCAAAAGTTACTGTATGAGTCAGGGTTCTCTAAAGGGACAGAACTAATAGGATATATGTATATATGAAAGGGAGTTTATTAGGAAAATTGACTCACACGATCACAAAGTGAAGTCCCTCAATAGACTGTCTGCAAGCTGAGACGCAAGGAAACCAGTCAGAGTCCCCAAACCTCAAAAGTAGTGCAGCCTTCAGTCTGTGGCCAAAGACCCGAGAGCCCCTGGCAAACCACTGGTGTAAGTCCAAGGGTCCAAAAGCTGAAAAACCTGGAGTCGGATGTTCTAGGGTAGGAAGCACCCAGCATGGGAGAAAGATGAAGGCCCAAACACTCAGCAAGTCAGCTCTTCCATCTTCTCTTATCTCCTTTATTCTAGCTGCACTAGCAGCTGATTAGTTGGTGCCCATCCCATTTGAGGGTGGGTCTGTCTCTCCCAGTCCACTGACTCAAATGTTAATCTCCTTTGGCAGCACCCTCACAGATATACCCAAGAATAGTACTTCATGTCCTTCAATCCAGTCAATTTGACACTCAATATTAACCATCACAGTTACCTTCTGAGAAAAAAAAAGAGTCAGTGCAATTTTTTTAAAATTAATTCTAGTAGGCTTGCTAGATTTAGCAAATAAAAAAAGGATGCCAAATTACATTTTAATCTCAGATAAACAATGAATAATATATTAGTATGTCATGATACTCCATGGGAAATATTGCATCAGACATACACTTTTAAAAGATTACTTATCTAAAATTTAAATTTAATTGTCATTGTGTATTTTATTTAGTTTCTACCCTCAAATTTAATATTGCCTTTCCCTATTTTGTGTGTTTTCCTCTTATTCCTTATCACTAACACACGATATATTTTTATATGTTAATTATGGTTTGTCTTCTGTCTAAAATGGCAGCTCTTTAATAACAGAATTTTAACTGCTGTCTTAACAGTATCCTCAGTGTTTCTAGCAGTGCCTGTTCATGGTAGACATGACAAGTATTTATAGAATGAATGAATGAATGTTCAAATGGTTAAATTAACATAACAGAGTGCCTTTGCTCTGTGCAAGTCACTAAAGTGTTTAACACATTATCAAATTTCATTCTTGCCACTGTCTTTTGAAATAGCAACTATCAAATTCCCATTTCTAAACTTAGGATCCTGAGTTTCAGGGAGGATAGTATTATTTTTTATTTCCCTTCAAATTTTAATGATAAAGCTTAGATTTAAAACATATTATGTTTCATACTAGATTCCATATTTTGTTTTACAATTTAATATGAAAATTATGCATTTAAAAATATTTATATAACTGACTTGAAATAATTTAGTCTTTTTTCTTTTGAGGTAGGTAATAAAAGACTTCATGGTATTTTCTTAAATACTTTTTGATATTTTGAGAACATCGTCTGATAATGATGTCTAATAAATCCCTCTGTATATTTAATCCTGCTAATTAAGAGTTTCACAACCTAATCAAATTTTTTTAAAAAAGATTACAACTTAACACATCTTTAGAATATATTTTGAACTGATTTCACAAACTTGCTAACATCCAGAAGTCATACCAATAAGATTTGTATGTCTAAATGAAATCACTATTTGATTTACAATTTAATAGGCAAATTATTTAAAAGTCCCTTCTTTCTTATGTAGATTTCTAAATAAATTAATTTTTACCCCAAAGCCCCAAATTCCAAATTTTGAAGTTTAAGGTAAGGCCATATTTTTAAATATTATGAAATATCAAAAGCAGCAAATAATGAATATAAATTATTCATTACAATTAAAATTAAATTATTCATTTAAATCAATTTGAAAATATACTCCAAAGCTAGAGATAATTTTATGTGGTGGAAAGAGAAAAAGCTTTGGCGTACTCTAGGCCAAGTAAAGATTCTATTATTTACCTGAATTATTGTTTAAACCAACTAGAGTGTCTACCATTTATCTACATTAACTTGAATATTTAGGGATTTTATCATTTTCTTGCATTGTTGCCTTGGAAAAATTCCTTCATTTCTTCTTTAGAGAAACACTAAGTCATTATTTCTAACAGATCATCAGTGATGGACCAGAATACCAGAACTGAAGCAGGGAGATACATGTTATATAAATTTCATACAATGGCAGAAAAACACATGCAAGCTAAATTGCCAAAATCAAGTGAGAGGCTTTAAAATTGCATGTTTGATCAGGGCTGAAGTTCCCTAACCTTATTCTTGTCCAGTATTTTTCCTACGTATTGGTGTCTATAGATGGAGCAGACTGGGCCAGAGCTTTAAAATCTTAGTTCTTTCCTAGCAGGCAGACTCAGAATTTAAAAAAAAAAAAAAAAGACAAACAAACAAACAAACAACTTAGTGCAGTATTATTACCTGTGTGAAATCAGGAAAAAAAGAGAGACAAAGAAAGAGAGACAGATTGCAAGGAAGAGGAGGAAAGAGAGGGGTTAAATAATCTCCTCATTTCTTAAACGTCACAAAATTTTTTGATTTTGTGCTATTTTTTAAAAAATCAATATAGCTACAAGTGTCCTGATAACTATGCAACATGATTAGAAATTTTCAGTGCTGTCTTATCATGTGTTATCAAAAACAATCACATACATCTACATACACTTATACATTTTTTTTGTCTTAAAATAAAATTGAGAATAGTAACATGTAACTGTGTTTGGTTTATATCTATTTGATGCACCATTGACCAAAAATGCAGCTATGAAAATGTGACATAAAGCATGGATTTTGTACTACCTCATTGTACATAAGAAGAATGAGCTACTGTCCTGTCACTTCTGAATTAACACAAAGCAAACCACCACTACTGCAGCATTTCCTACTATTTACCAAAAGAAATCTTTGCAATAATAAGCCTTCTCCATATGGTCCAGAGAACATCCTCTCTGTTAGAGAAAAACGTAACATTTTATTAACAAGGCAAAACATTGGTGATAGAGCTCATTAAAAATAAAACCAGATCAGCAAGCTAGAGAGCCTCAATAAATTTAAGAAAATTGAAATTATACCAAGCAGTCTCTCAGATCACAGTGGAATAAAACTGGCAATGAACTCCAAAAGGAACCTTCAAAACCACGAAAATAGATAGAAATTAAATAACCTGCTCCTGAATGAGCACTGGGTCAAAAAAAATCAAGATGGAAGTTAAAAAATTATTCGAACTGAATGACAGTTATGATGCAACCTATCAAAACCTCTGAGATACAGCAAAGACAGTGCTAAGTGGAAAGTTCATAACCCGAAATGCCTACATCAGAAAAACTGAAAGAGTACAAATTGACATTCTAAGGATACACCTCAAGGAACTCGAGAAACAAGAACAAACCAAACCCAAACCCAGCAGAAGAAAGGAAATAACTAAGATCAGAGCAGAACAAAATGAAATTGATACAAAAAATATAAAGGATAAGTAAAACAAAAAGCTGATTTTTTGAAAAGATACATAAAATTGATATACCATTGGCAACATTAACCAAGAAAAGAAGAGAGAAATCCAAATAACCTCACTAAGAAACAAAGGAGGAGATATTACAACTGATACCACTAAAATACAAAAGATCTTCAAGGCTACTATGAAAACCTTTACACACATAAACTAGAAAACCTAGAAGAGATGGATAAATTCCTGGAAAAATACAACCCTCCTAGCTTAAATCAGGAAGAATTAGTTTCCCTGAACAGACCAATAACAAGTGGCAAGATTGAAATGGTAATTTAAAAATTACCAATAAAAAAAAAGTCCAGGAGCAGACAGATTCACAGCAGAATTCTACCAGGCATTCAAAGAATTGGTACCAATCCTTTTAACACTATCCCACAAGATAGAGAAAGAAGGAACCCTCCCTAATTCATTCTATGAAGCCAGCATCAACCTAATACCAAAACCAGGAAAGGGCATAACTAAAAAAGAAAACTACAAACTGATATCTTTGATGAATATGCTAAAACCCATAACAAAATACTAGTTAACTGAATCCAGCAACATATCAAAAAGATAATCCACTGTGATCAAGTGGGTTTCATACCAAGGATGCGGGGATGTTTTAACACATGCAAGTCAATAAACATGATACATCACAGAAACAGAATTAAAAATAAAATTTACATGATAATTTCAATAGATGCAGAAAAGCATTCGACAAAATCCAGCATCCTTAATGATTAAAACTCTCAGCAAAATTGGCCTACAAAGGACTTACCTCAATATAATAAAAGCCATCTATGACAGACCCACAGCCAACATAACACTGAATGGGGAAAAGTTAAATGCATTCCCTCTGAGAACTGGAACAAGGCAAGGATGCCCTCTTGCCACTCCTCTTCAACATAGTACTGGAAGTCCTAGCCAGAGCAATCAGACAAGAGAAAAAAAAAAGGGCATCCAAATTGGTAAAGAGGAAGTCAAACCGTCACTGTTGATAATATGATTATTTACCTTGAGAACCCTAAGGACTCTTCCGGAAAGCTCCTAGAACTGATAAAAGAATTCAGCAAAGTTTCCAGATACAAGATTAATGTATACAAATTAGTAGTTCTTCTATACATCAACAGTGACCAAGCAGAGAATCAAATCAAGAACTCAACCCCTTTTACAATAGCAGCAAAAACAAACAAACAAACAAAAAAGGAATATACCTAACCAAGGAGTCGAAAAACGTCTACAAGGAAAACTACAAAACACTGCTGAAAGAAATCATAGATGACATAAACAAATGGAAACACATTCCATGCTCATGAATGGGTAGAATCAATATTGTGAAAATGACCATACTGCCAAAAGCAAGCTACAAATCCAGTGCAATCCCCGTAAAAATATCACCATCATTCTTCACTGAATTAGAAAAAAGAATTCTACAATTCATATAGAACCAAAAAAAAGCCTGCACAGCCAAAGCAAGACTGAGCAAAAAGAACAAATCTGGAGGCATCACACTACCTGAATTCAAACTATACTATAAAGACATAATCACCAAAACAGCATAGTACTAGTATGAAAATAGGCACATAGACTAATGGAACAGAATAAGGCACCCAGAAATTAACCCAAATACTTGCAGCCAACTGATTTTCGAAAACACAAACAAAAACATAAAGTGGGGAAAGACACCCTTTTCAACAAATGGTGCTGAGACAATTGGCTAGCCACATGTAGGGGAATGAAACTTGGTCCTGATCTCTCAGCTTACACAAAAATCAACTCAAGATGGATTAAGGACTTAAACCTAAGACCTGAAAATATAAAAATTCTAGAAGATAACATTGGAAAAACCTTTCCAGATATTGGCTTAGGCAAGGATTTCATGACCAAGAACCCAAAAGCAAATGCAATAAAAACAAAGATAAATAGCTGAGACCTAATTAAACTAAAGAGATTTTGCACTGTAAAAGGAACAGTCCGCAAAGCAAACAGACAACACACAGAGTGGGAGAAAATCTTCACAATCTATACATCTGACAAAGGACTAATATACAGAATCTACAACAAACTCAAACAAATCAGTAAGATAAAAACAAACAATCCCATCAAAAAGTGGGCTAACGACACGACTAGGAAATTCTCAAAAGAAGATATACAAATGACCAACAAACATGTGAAAAAATGCTTGACATCACTCGTGATCAGGGAAACGCCAATCAAAACCACAATGTGATACCACCTCACTCCTGCAAGAATGGCCATAATCAAAAAATCAAAAAACAGTAGATGTTGGCATAGATGCGGTGAACAGGGAACACTTCTACACTGCTGGGGGAATGTAAACTAGTACAGTCCCTATGGAAAACGTGGAGATTCCTTAATGAACGAAAAGTAGAACTATCATTTAATCCAGCAATCCCACCACTGGGTATCTACCCAGAGGAAAGGAAGTCATTTGAAAAAGATACTTGCACACACATGTTTATAGCAGCACAATTCACAACTGCAAAATCGTGGAACCAACTCAATTCCCAATCGATCAATGAGTGGACAAAGAAACTGTTATATATATATACACACACACATATATAACACATATATAACTGTTATATATATACACACACATACATAGAACTGTGATATATATATATGTGAATATATATATTATATATATGTGAATATATATATATTATATATATGTGAATATATATATATTATATATATGTGAATATATATATTATATATATGTGAATATATATATATTATATATATGTGAATATATATATATTATATATATGTGAATATATATATATTATATATATGTGAATATATATATATTATATATGTGAATATATATATTATATATATGTGAATATATATATATTATATATATATGATGGAATATTATGCATCCATAAAAATGAATGGATTAACAGCATTTACAGTGACCTTGATGAGGTTGGAGACTATTATTCCAAGTGAAGTAACTCAGGAATGGAAAACCAACATCGTATGCTCTCACTGATATGTGGGAGCTAAGCTATGAGGACCCAAAGGTATAAGAATGATACAATGGCTTTAGGGACTTATGGGGGAAAGTGGGAGGGGTGTGAGGGATAAAAGACTACAAATAGGGTGCAGTGTATACTGCTCAGGTGATGGGTGCACCAAAATCTCACAAATCATCACAAAATAACTTACTCATGTAACCAAATACCACCTGACCCCAATAACTTATGGGGCAAAAATAAAGTGACATAGTAATAGCAAAAATAAATAAATAAATAAATAACCCACAAGCAAACAAATACCTTCAGTGTCTCAAGCATCTTCCAAAAGTCCAAGGAATAATATACAAGGCAATCCTAACATGGAGAAACCCCATCTCTACTAAAAATACAAAAATCAGTCAGGTGGCAGGAGAACCACTTGAACCCAGGAGGTAGAGGTTGCAGTGAGCTGAGATCACACCACTGCACTCCAGTCTGGGCAACAGAGTGAGACCCTGTCTCAAAAAAAAAGAAAAAAAAAAAAACAACTTAGATGTCTTCACTCCCATTCTCCTATCTGAACAAACTAAAATCTGATGACTTTTATTGGGCCCATGAGACAACAAGTCACAGGACAAACTGCCGTCCTGAAATCTGGAGGGACAGGTATGCAAAGAGATTCAGCCACTGTGATCTGCTTAGCTGGAGCAGAAATTACAGGAGCCGTCACATTTAAATGATAATTTTAACACATTGCTGGAGAATGAATTTGCTGGAGAATGAATGTGGACAAGGGCAATAGTGAGAACCCCTAAGGGGGTCATAGTTTTAGAAGAGCCCTTATAATTTTGCTGAGTTTATCTCCAGAAATCACTCTAGGTTCTCACAGTGAAGAGCCAGGATATATTCATTTGGGCCTCTGGCTGCATGATGGGAAAAGTAATCTCTGTAAAATATACTCAGCCTTCTTCATAACAGAGGCTTACACTACAGGCGAAAGACTTTGCCAGAACTATGTCTCAGGTGGGAAAAGGGATTTCAGCCTGATGTCCTGATGCCTCTGGCCTCCCTGCCTCACTTAACACGGAAAAATAATCGGGGATGGTATCAGGGCTTTAAGAAATTATGTTGCAAACATTGCAGCCAGAAAAGTGAGTAGGGAAAAAGGCAAACAGACAAAAAAGCTGTACGTCTTGTTTCCAGTCTGGCACGTAAGAAGCTTAGAAGTTGCCACTCTGTCCTATTGACATACAAATCTGAACAAACTAAAACAATCAATAATTATTCTTAGAATCATAAAAATAAAGAGGTCATAGGAGCATGATGCTGCCTCTAAAATTGGAGAGACAAAGAAGGAAATAAATAGAATTACAACTCAACCAAAGACAAAATCCGTCAACGGACACTTCCAATGGGACCTGTGTCAGGATAGGGAAACCCAAATTGTAACTGACAAATTGCTCGAGGCTCAGTGTGAAGTCTGAGAGATAAAAACTCCAGGGAGACCCAGGCATGAGGGGGCCCCACACTTTTATGAAGTTTACCTCCTGGAGCTCTACCAGGTTCTCACAGTGGATATCAGAGAAAAAACTCCCTGTGATTCTGGCAGGGAGAGGAAAAAAAAAAAAAATTTTGAAATATGCCAGTGTTCCATTCTTCTTAACAAGGTCTACCCTCAGTAGAAACTCTTTAACCCGAGCCTAACATGCTGCAGTTTTATCAGAGCCTATCTGACCTGGAGAAAGGGAAGTACCCAACTACAGCCCCTTCAAGCCAACCTGTCCCACCTAAGCAGGTAGAAGGGGGTCTGAGAGGCACTCGCGAAGTTCACCATCTAGGGGTACAGGCTCACTAAGAAACTGAGACCTAATCATAGAACTATAGAAGTGTCCTTCCCCTGACAACTTGTCATCATACTTTTTAAGACCTATAGAGAGGAATTTTTTCTATTCAATATATCATATCCAGCTGTCAAAAAGATATTACGAGGATTACTAAAAGATCAAAGATGATTGGAAGAGATAGAGCAAGAAACAGAACCAGATTTATATCTGGTAAAAATGTTGGAATTATCAGACTGGGAATTTAAAACAACTATAATTAAAATGCTAAAGTCTCTAATGAAAACTGGGAATAGAGGATAACTTCCTCAATTTGATAAAAAATATCTACAAAACACCTACAGATAACATCAGATTTAATGGTGAGAAATTGGAAGCTTTTTCACTAAGATCAGGAACAAGCAAAGCTATTTTCTTTTACCATTGTTTTTCCACATTACACTGGAAGTCTTATGTAATGCACTAAGACAGAAAAAGGAACAAAAATTTTATACAGATCTGGAATAAATAAGCTGTTCTCATTGTTGTTTTTGTTCACAGGTGACATGATTGTAGAAAATCTGAAAGAATTGTCAAAAAATTCTGAAACTAAAAACCGAATATTTAAGGATATACAATACAAGGTTCATATTAAAAATCAATGGCTTTCCTTTATAACAACAATAAATAAGAGGAATTTGAAATTAAATGCACATACCATTTACATTATCAATAAAATGATATACTTTGGTATAAATCTATCAAAATATGTATGAGATCTGTCTGTGGGAAGAATACTACAAAATTATTTTGAAAGAAGTTGAAGAACTAAATAAATGGAGAAATAATACATGTTCATGTATAGGAAGACTCAATATTGTCAAGATGTCAATTTTCCCCCAATTTATGGATTCAGTGCAATCCCAATCATAGTCCAAGCTAGTTATTTTGTGCATATTCACTAGCTGATTTTAAATGTTATAGGGAGAGGCAAAAGGCTTAGAATAGCAAACAGAATATTAGAGAACAATATATGACTAACACTACCCAAATTTAAGACTTATTTTAAAGCTACAATAATCAAGTCAACATGATCTTGACAAAATAATAGACAAGTTGATTAATAAAACAAAATAGATATTCCATAAATAGACCAATATAAATATATTCAACTGGTGTTTGACAAAGGAGCAAAGGAAATACAATGGAGAAAAGGTTGTATTTTTAACAATTGGCCCTGTAACAACTGGACACATGCAAAAAATAGAGCTCGACCCAGATCTTACACTCTTCAGAAAAAGTATGTGCAAATGAATCACAAATCAAAATGTAAAACACTGCTGGGCTCAGTGGCTCACACCTGTAATCCCAGCAATTTTGGAGGCTGAGGAGGACAGATCCTCTGAGGACAGGAGTTCGAGACCAGCCTGATCATCATGATGAAACCCTGTCTCTACTAAAAATACAAAAAAATTAGCTAGACGTGGTGGCACACACCTGTAATCTCAGCTACTTGGGAGTCTGAGGCAGGAGAGTGGCTTGAACCCTTGAGGCAGAGGTTGCAGTGAGCTGAGATCACACCATTGCACTCCAGCCTGGGTGACAGAGAGAGACTCCATTTCAAAACAAACAAATAAACAACAACAACAAAAAAGAGAAAAACAGAAAACTAACTACTATTAAGCTCCAATAAGGTAGCATAGAAGAAAACCTACATGACTTTGGATATGGTGACGAATTTTTAGATGCAACATGAAAGGCATAATCCAAGATAGAAAGAAATTATAAGTGGGGTTACATTAAAAATAAAATTTCTGTGTGCTCTGTGGAAGACATTGTCAGGAGAATAAAAAGACAAGCCACACACTGAGAAAAAGTATTTGCAAAAGACATATTTGATAAAGGATTATTATCCCAAAATATACGAAGAACTCTTGACACTCAATAATTTAAATAAAGCTTTTTTTTTAAAGGGCAAACAACAAAAACAGTAATTTGACCAGTGAGACCTAATTAAGCCAAAGGGCATCTGCACAGAAAAAGAAACTATCAATAGAGTAAACAGACAACTACTGAATGGGAGAAAATATTTGCAAACTTGCATCTGATAATGAACTAATAGCCAGAATCTACAAGAAGCTTAACAAGCCAAAAGCAAATAACCCCATAAAAAATGGGCACAGAATATGAACAGATGCTTCTCCAAAGAAGACATACAAAGTGGCCAACAAACAGGAAGAAATGCTCTACATCACTAATCATCAGAGAAATGCAAATCAAAACAACAATGAGATACCATATCTCACCAGTCAGAGTGGCTTTTATTAAAAACTCAAAAAATGACAGATGCTAGTGAGGCTGTGGAGAAAAGGGAATACTTATACAATATTGGTAGGGATGAAAATAAGTTCAACCACTGTGTAAAGCAGTTTGGAGATTTCTCAAAGAACTTAAAATAGAAATACCATTCAAACCAGAAATCTCATTACTGGGAATATGTCCAAAGAAAAATAAATAATTCTATCAGAAAGACACGTGGAATTGCATGTTCATCACAGTGCTATTCACGATAGCAAAGACATGAAATCAGCCTAGGTGCCCATCAACAGTGGTTGGGATAAAGAAAATATGGTACACATACACCTTGGAATAATACATATCCATGAAAAAGAACAAAATCATGTCCTTTGCAGCAACATGGATGCAGCTAGAGGATTTATCCTAAATGAATTAATACAGAAACAGAAAAGCCAATATCACTTACTTATCATTAGGAGCTAAACATTGAGTACTCAAGGATATAAAGATGGCAACGATGAAAACTGGGGACTACTAGAGGGTAGAGGGTGGGAGGGTGGTGATGGTTGAAAAACCAACTAGTGGGTACTATGCTCAGTATCTGGGTGATGGGATCAATCATACCCCAAACCTCAGCATCATGCAATATAGCCAGGTAGCAAACCTGCACATATAACCCCTGAATCTAAATAAAAGTTGAAATTATAGAAACAACCCCCCCCCGCAAAAAAAAATGAGCAAAAGACCTTAACAGAGACTACACCAAAGAAATACACAGAGGTGAAACACATAAAAGGATGCTCCTATATAATATGTCATCAGGGAAATGAAAATTAAAGCAACAATGACATGCCAGTCCATACCCATTAAAATGGCCGAAGTCAAGAGAATTGAAAACACAAAAGGCTGGTGAAGCAGTGGAACAATAGGAACTCTCATTCACTGATGATAGTAGTAGAAAATGGGATAGCCACTTTGGAAGACAGTTGGTCAATTTTTATCAAGCAAAACATATTCTTACCTTATAATCCAATAATCGTGCTTCTTGGTAGGTATCCAAATGAAGTGAACATTTATGCCCACACAAAACCTGCACTCAGATGTTTATAGCAGTTTTATTCACAATAGTCAAAACTGGAAAGCAAGTTCGAGTTTTGTACCATAGTTTGTACCATGATCTCTTTATCCATTCATCTAATGGAGCAGATATTCTGCATTAGATGAATGGATAAAGAGACTATGGTACCTCCAAACACTGGAATTTTATAAAAAGATACGAAATATCAAGCCATATAACAACATGGAGGAAACCTAAATGTATATTACTAAGCAAAAGAAGGCAATGTTAAAAGGCTACATTATGTATGACGTTCTTGAAAAAGCAAAACTAATCAAGACTAAAAATGTCAGAGTTTTCAGGGATAAAGGAGGGATGAATAGTCAGAGCATAGAGGCTTTTCAGGTTAGTGAAATTAGCATGTAGGATACTATAGTGGTCATTATAAATTTGTTTAAACCTATAGACTGTACAACACCAAAAGTGATCCCTAATGTAAACTGTGGGATTTGGGTCACAATGACATTTGATTGTAGGTTCATCAATTTCAAGAAATGTACCACTGTGCTGGAGGATGCTGATAATGGGAGAAGCTGTGCATGTGTGGGGACAGGAGGTATTTGAGAAATCTTTCTACCTTGTGACCAGTTTTTTCATGCAACTAAAACTGCTAAAAACAAAAGTCTGCTTCTGAAGGTTATACTTTGAGTCATAGGCATACAGGATTGAAATTTAGCTAGAAGGTTATAGAATGCTACTGGTCCCACAGGTTACCACCATACCAACAAACCTGGCTCTGTATAAGAACAAGAGATTACTACCACTGATAGAATGACAAAACGCAAAATCTTTCTCAAGTGAAGTATTTATGGAAGGACATAGTCAAGAGTAGAGATAGTAAAAAGCCCATCAGAGACATGTGAAGCGTCTGCCACCTATAGTTACAGAAGAAAGTGCTACTTATGACCAGATTAACAAATTCTTGCATTTAATGCCTATTAACTTTAGTTTTCATTTTCTGATATAATATGTTTGTTTTTCAACAACAACAATAGAAATTGCAAGAGAGGGCAAAAGGCAAATAAAAAAAGTTTCTGCCACTTACAGCTACAACACACGTTTCAGAACCAGACTGTGATATGACATAATATTAGAATTATCAGCTAAGTAATTTAAAATAAACTATAAATAATATGTTACGTGTTTAGTTGTAAAAGCAGACAACATGTAAGCATAGATGGACAATATAAACTGAATGATGAAAATTAAAAGAAAGAAGCAAAAGGAAATACTAAAAATAAAAAACACTGTAACAGAAACAAAGCTTTCAATGTGTTTATCATTAAATGTAACATTGCCTAAGTGAGCTTTAAGATAGGATAGGAGCTTCAAGATAGGATCATATATATATATATATACATATATTTAAAATGAAGTACAAGAAAAAAATGAAAACAATAAAAACAGAACAGAACATTCAATAACTCTGGAAACACGGAAGAAGAAAAAGAGAATGCAGGAGAAAAAATCTTACAAGTAATAGTGGCCAAGGGTTTTAAAAAATTATTGTCAGACACCATATTAGACATCCAGAAAAATCAGAAAACACTAAACAAAATAAATCATACACACACACACAGACACAGACACATACACGTCTGTGTATCATACTCAAACTGCAGAAAAAACAGACGAGAAAAATCTTGCAGAGCAACTGAAACTCTCCTCCATTGTCAGTGTGAATAGAAAACGGCACAGCCATGTTGGAGGGCAGTTTGGCAGTATTATTTTTACAAAGCTAAACATATCTTACCTTACAATGCACCAATTGCTCTCTTAAGTATATACTCACCTTAGCTGAAAACTTACACCCACATAAAAACTTGCATATAATGTTAATAGTAGTTTATTCATAATCACCAAACTGGAAGCAATCAAGATATCTTTTAGTACTGGATGGATAAATAACCTTTAGCACATGGATATAATGGAAGACTATTCAGTAATTTTTTAAAGGTAAGATATTAAGCTAAGAAAAAATATGGAGGACCTTCAAATACATACTTCTATATGAAATAAGCCGGTTTAGAAATACTATATACTGTATCATTCCATTTATATCAGAGGTCCTCAAACCCCTGCCCCAGATCATGTACTGGCACTGGTACTGCTGATCTCTGTTAGTAACTGGACTGCACAGCAAGTTTGGTCCAGTGGCAAGCGTGGTGGGGAAGTGGGCATTACTGCCTGACTTCCGCTTCCTGTGGAATCGCGGTGGCATTGGATTCTCATAGGAGTGCGGACCCTATTGTGAACTGCACACGCGAAGGATCCAGTTTGCATGCTCCTTATGAGACTCTCACTAATGCCTGATGACCTGAGGTGGAGCAGTTTTATCCCGAAACCATCCTTCTGTTCCTCCCCTCTGCCTGTGGAAAAATTGTCTTACACAAAACTGGTTCCTAGTGCCAAAAACATTGGGGACCGCTGATGTATATGACCCTCCACAAATGGCAATACCATAGAAACAGCAAACAGATTAGTGGTTCCCAGGGGTTCAAACTGAGGGAGAGGGGTGGTTGAATAGGTGAAACACAGGGCATGTTTTTAATACAGTGAAACTATTCTGTATGATACTGTAATGGTGAACATTCACTATGTCTTTGTCAAAACTCATAGAACTTTACAGAATAAAGAGAAAATCTTTAAATAATGCAAATTTTAAGAAGCCATTTAAGACACAGGCAATCCCAGGATGAAATGCAGATGGTTATAACTGTCTAAGTATATTACAGTGTATGAAACAATCTCACTCAAGTTACTGTGAGTAAAGGTGCTGACCTAAATAAGTTTGAAAGTTGGTGAAATTGTAAGATTCATGGCAAAAGGGACTGTCCATCAGCATTCTACTCTAGTTGATAAAGGTTTCTCCCATGTAGGTAGAGTTAATAATTCTGAAATTCAATATGTGTAGGGGAATTAAACAATGAGGTAAATAGATGTTGTATGGTGCCAGCCAGCTTTCTCACTGTCGGAGCGGAAGGTCGCAGGAAAGCAAGGGAGAAGGTTAGAATGACCTATGAAGTAAAGGAGTGGAGTATGAGGCCCTATGGATGCATGGTTATCTTAATATAGATAATAATGGTAATATATAGTAAGCCTGGGCAACAGAGTGAGACTCTGTCTCAAAAAAAAAAAATAAATAAAGAAAAAGAAATACATTTAAACATGTGTGTGTACCTGGGTTAATATAGACACAAATTTTCTTGCTCTGTCTGCTGAGAGGGACTAAAGAGAATCCCCAGGTCTGAGGCATGGTCGCTTTATCAATACCAGTGAATTATAAGACTTTCCACATTTCCAGTGGGAACAGGCACTATTGCTGACTCTGTGTGTGTACCACATCCTGTTTCTTCCAGTACTTTGGAATACATTTCTTAGATTTAAGTAAAATCCTCACACACATATTCTGATTAGTGTTCTGATGAACTCTTGAGTGGGACTCTCTGCTGCTTTCCAGGGTTCTCTGTCTTTTCAGATCTCTCCTCTTCTGTACTCTAATTGTCTTGGTCTCCCCGAGACTCCCAGCTCCATCTCCTGACCTCAGGGAATCTGCTGGGTTTCGCCTGGTTTTCATCTTATGCGTCACAGCCTGGACACCCTCTAGTCATTAAGCTAGGATGACCTTAAGGCATAACTCACTTGTTTTATGTGTCTTAGAGATCACTGTTCTTTGGCACTTGCTTCCCAGGGTCTTGAAAGCCACTGTTTCATGCATTTTGTTAGCTTAGTTGTTATCAAATGTAATCTTTGAGAAAAAAAAGCACAATATTTTAAATTTACTTTTATTAACTAAGAATCATCCAACCTTCAAAATGATTTTAATTCACACAGATTATTTTCCCTAAATAATAAGCATAATGCCTTATATTAGTGAGTTAATTTGTTCATAAGACCCCATGTATAGGACAGAGGATAGAGCAAAGACTTAAAATGAAAAGAAAAGCATCCCTTCTTACAGTTGTTTATCCTTTAACATTTCACCTAGTGCTGTTAGCAATAATCTGTGAAATACAAGACATTTGGCAGGGGGAGTAACTCCTTCATTAGGGTCCAAACTATGAAAGAATCCTGTCATATCAAAGAATTAACAGAAGTAAAATTTCCACTGCCCTGTGTTTTGAAACTTTCTGTCCTGAAATGGCTCAAGACTGAATTTCAGGCATCCTTTATAGGCACATACAATTTAATAGTTCAGGAGCAGGAGACGCACTGATATCTTTACCAAATGACATTTAGTGTAATATTTAATAATACTTAGCTGGCTTCACCTGAAAAAGTATTTTCAAAACCAGGAAATAACTGTGCTGCATGCTTAGTATTATTAATATGATTTTATTCCATCCTCAAAATCTTCATAAGACTTTGGTTTGGGAGCTCCGTTGAGTATCAGGTTCCCCAAAGGGAGGTTTGAAGCGAGTCTACCAAGCCTATCTTCTATCTACAGTGAGAAGGACAGTAACCTTTTGCAAAAGGAGTTCTGGAATGCCTCTGTGAGACAGATTGGTGATAACACTTCTCACCTTGTGCTTTTCTCTGTGCTTTGGGATTTCATAAAATAACTTGCTTATGGTCCCCGAAGGGTTGGCAATTGAGGCAAGAGCTGAACTCAGCCCCCATCCCAGTTTCCAGGCTTTGTCTTTGACAGTTTCTAACAGCTCATAAATGGTCTTGATGCTGAAACTTTTCTTAGAGGCTTTTTTGAAAAGGAGCAATTGAGGATGTTTGATGAATTCTTATTACCACAGCTTCCTTTTTCTCCAATGTGTTGTACAGTCATGCAGTCAACAGTAAAATGTATAAGTGCACATAAATGATCCCTCTATTGTGAAAATCGCAGCAGAAGACAAGCAATTATGTGGGGGAGTACATTAGGTAATACTGTTTTGCTTAGTTTCGGAGCCTCGGCTTTATTCCGAGTGTTGAACTCAATTTCCATATTACTCAGAAGACATTGATCATTACTAGCCTAAGTAAATATTCATTTTGATTGTCTCAGCAGGCATTCTCTGTGGTCATGTTTTAAATCCTCATGCAAGCAAAAGGAAACATTTGATAGATATTTTGGCTGGTGTCTGCCATTACAAAACACACCCAAGCAGGTGTAGAATAATGATAGCATATGAAAAAAGGCCATGTAAACAATATTTTGTATTGCCAAAGTAATGCACTCGGTTTATCTCATTTGACCATCCAAAGAATATATACAAATAAAACTGCATTCTTAAACCCACATTAGGGGTGGGTAAAATAGAGCACACAGTATATGAGGCATGTTGGCATTCCCATGGCTAATAAGAAGTTCTGCTGCAAATTGAACTCAGAAAACTGATGTGCTTAGTACAGTGATGATTCAAATAGGAATTAGGCATTATTAATTTGTTCCATCTCTTTCCCTTTGTCTCTGTCTTCAATATTCTCTCTCTCTCTCTCTCTCTCCTTTTCTTTCCTTTACTGTCATGCAACAGATAAAGAGAAAGCTACAGAGAATGTAAGAACATAGAAAGCTCTTTCACAAGACCCCTTAAAACCTGCTCCAACCTAATAATTCTCAGCCTCAGTACCACTCTGATACATCTACTTGGTAAAACCCCACTTTCCAAACTCTCAAATTTCCCAAACTGGTTGCATCGTGACACTGTATCCTGGTACATATCACTTGCCTTTTGCACATTTCTGAATTCTACCCTTTGCCTTGAAAATACCTCATCTTCAATTATAGACACCTACAAAGGCTTCTGCTGAGTGGCCCCACAGGACTTTGGTTATTATGAACCTTTGTAATTGTTGTACTGTGATATACTGGATTTTCTAGTAAACTCAGGTCCTACAAGACAACTACAAAATATTTTAATCATTTTTTTTCCTCAGCATCTAATCTGTTTATTAAGCATTGGTTTAATTCAAGAGGTCCAGCCCCACCCAGGGGAACTCCTTCACAGGCAAGTTTAAAATCCTTCTTGAACTCAGGATTACTATAGAATTTCCAAAATATTGAGATATTTATAATGAAAATAGCCTATAAATCAATTGCTTCACACACACACAAACACACACAGTTAGGTAACTCTTAATATGCTTATCTAACAACTAATATGTCCAGTTTCCAGATAGGGGAATCACCTTCAGAAAATAGTCTAAGTTACTCTATTTGCACAGCTAATGCTAAGTGAAAAATGAAGCCTAGGCAGGCTGATTCAGGGTGCTACGCATATTCACATATATATACTCTTTAATCGATAAACACAATAATCTTCCATGCACTGACTTAGTTTCTGTACCACTTTTTAAAGCAGAACTGCACCAGCCACTGTGTTCTGCTTTGTTACTCTCAGCAATATGATACTTTAAGATCAGAGAAGGCACACATTGAGACCAGAGAAGTAGGTCAGGCCCAGTGGCTCACGCCTGTAATCCCAGCAGATTGGGAGGCTGAGGCAGGCAGATCACTTGAGCTCAGGAGTTCAAGACCAGCATGGCTAACAGGGTGAAACTTTGTCTCTACTAAAAATTACAAAAATTAGCCAGGTGTAGTGGCGCATGACTGTAATCTCAGCTACTCAGGAGGCTGAGGCATGAGGATCACTTGAGCCTGGCAGGCGGAGGTTTTGATGAGCTGAGATCAAGCCACTGCACTCCAGCCTGGGTGACTAATTGAGACTCTCTTTCAAAAACAAAACCAAAAACAAAACAAAACAAAAACAGAGAAGTAAAGTAACTTACTCAAGGTCATGCTCCTAGAAACAAATGTTGGAACAACAATTTGAATTTCAGCCACTCTGAGTGCAAATCCTGAGCTTTTGCACATACCTTATCCTCAGTGGGAGGCATATTATTATCCAAAGAATCATGATATATGGAAATATGAATACAATACAACACTAATTCTTACAGCACTCAGGCTGGTGTATCTGTATACAATCACATTTCTTAGAAATATGATGAATCTTTTCATGTGCGTGATTACAGTGATAATAATTTTCCTTCATAAGGGAGGTTGGATGTCTTTAATTGGCTCACATTCAAGCAATAGCAAATGGTTACCTCTGTACTTTCAAAGTATTTCCTTTTTTTCCTCTTTCCTGTTTCCAGATGATTTCCTGATTCCTATCAGAATTAGTGTCTGTTGATTAAACACTTTTCTCTTGGTGATTCTGCTCTGTGAGTTATTATTCCTAGTGGCCATCCAAACAATTCCACCAAGTGTCACATTTTGCCTAAATTGATACTAAAGCCGTTTAGCATAAGCTAATTAAAACTTGGCTGTCCTTCCTGAACACGCCACATGACTGATGGCTATGAGCTCTATCATCATTACAGAGTACATTACTTTTGTAGGTGTGCCTTATAAAGCATTCCACAGCTATCTGTTATATTTTCAGGAGTATGTAGTCTAGTACATGTATTATGTTTAAGAATAGTGATTTTAAATAATGCTAGAATAACAGGATTTGGAACTCCTATCTACGGTTCTTTCCAAATTTTGGCCTCCTTTCCTTTCTCTTCTGGTTTCCCTATCTTCTTGTTCTCACAGGTGGAGTGTGGAAAACATGAAACATTTCCTGAAAATAAAATAATAATATCTGTCAAATCAAATCAAATTCATTAACTCTGCAAGACTAAATGCAATTTTTGAGGTAAATTTTAAATTTTTAAGTGCTTATTTTTAAGAAAGGTTGTGTTCATTCTATTAATCTTTGTTCCAGACATCACAGATTACTCAAATAAGCTGTTGCTTGCTAGTGATTTTGGTTTTGAATATTTTCTGGAGAAAGGGTTATAGAGTTTACATTATAAGACTCTTCTTCAGACAATAATAGTTTTTAATGCTCCTCCTTCTCTGCAAGAATATGATTGGTTGAGTGGGTTGCAGAAAAACTCGTTTTTTTGTTTTGTATAAGAGGAATTCTTAGAATTAGTGAATTGAGTCTTCTCACTGCAGTTGAACAAATTGCTGCCTTAGAAGCAAATGTAATACAAAGAGGGAAGGAGTGGGGAAGGTGGGCTATAGTATCAAAACTGGCTTCAGTTTACTCATGCATAAAATGGAGAGAATGTTATTACCAACTCCTAGGAACAATGTGAGGAGTCTAGGCAATAATGCACATACAGGGTTTAGCGCAATTTCTGGAACCTAGTAAGTGTCCACTGAATTAAAGGGATGATGTTGAAGATGAGAGAAGAGGTGAGCACAGTTTCATAATATACCCCCTCTAGTTCTTGTCTTGTCCTACTATGCCACCTACTAGGACCAAGAACAAGATAGGCTAGTCCTCACTAATGGTCTGCCTTTGTTTTATGCACAGTTGAAAATGCCAAGGCAAATCTTTTCTAGGTTTCTGCACAACATTGTGAATAAAAACACCTACTTACCTCTTATTCCAAAACCCTCCTTTGTCTCTGTCCTGAAACTCCATTGCTTGCAGAATAGATGGGGTGGTTGAAAATCTGTCTGTCAAATCTGTGAGAGAAAACTGGATTTATTTGCAGTAGTTGAGGATGGGGAAACAAGCAAAATATTTAGTTCCATGGGCCAGGCAAAGTTCTAGCATTGCTCTCCAATGATATTTAAAACCCTTAGCAGTCACCATATGATGTGCTTGATTGGTCTTCTATCTACCTACTCACTTCTTTATTCTCCCTTTACTACTCTGTAGCATAAGTGTTGCTATGCACAGTTAACTGGTCTCCAAGATTCCCTTCCCACACGGTGGCCCTTTGTTTTCCAGTGAAGCCTCCTACTTTGTCGATTGTGTATCTGTTTACATTCACACCGTTCTTAGCATTCTGCGGAGAGCCAAGCACCGCTCTTGCTACCAGGGAACAGGTGTGGGTAGAATCTGTTTTGTCAAAATGCACAGTGAAGATGGGACCAACAATTGCAGCTAATGGTGTTCTTTACATATACTCCTGCTAAATGTAGAGGAATGAGAAACAAGATTAAAAAGCCAAATGTAGTTTGCAGATGAATATAAACATTACACATTTGCATATCATTTACTGATGTCACCATGTCATCTGGTCTATTTTGCCTTAAACCTATGCCTTAAATCTGTCCGTTGTTCTATATTTCCACTGCTTTACAGTGGACTCTCCCTCATTCTTGGCCCATGAATGCAAGCAACAGAAAACAATACTAGTCTCATTAAGAAATAGAAAATTTAGACAAATGGTGTCCTTTGCTCCAAAGTCGATGAGAATCTGAAAGACTGTTTGTGCACAGTTGAAAATGTCTAAGTAAATCTTTTCTAGGTTTCTGCACAACGTTGTGAATAAAAATATCTACTTACCTCTTATTCCAGAATGGGAAATTTAGACTGGGAAAATTACAAGGCAGAACAATGGCCTTTCAAGGGCATGAAGTCTTCCAAGAGTAGTGCTCTAGAACTGCAGGCACCACCACTGCCTGGGTGGTTCTGCATTAGGTGACAGTGGATCTTAACACTTCTTTGACTTTATGTGTCTCAGTCCTTTAAGACTCAAAGTCCTAGTGGAGCATACTAATGGCTGAACTTAAGTTAAGGGTTGAGCTCCGATTATGACAGGACAAAAAAGAGAAAGATTCTACTCCCTGTTCAGACTGCAGATCAGGAAGCATGCACTATATCTCTGGAATATACATAGAATGGAGTTCCTCCAAATTAAGAGAGGAATATTAATTGCATACTGGACAGTTTAAAAAAGTAAAATATTTCTACTTCCACTGACTGTTTTGTTATTTTTTCTCGTCTTTCTCCCCAATGAATTCTGCATACTGTATTCAGAGCAAGCATTATAAAATGAATATAAAGACTGGAAGCTCTTTTTCATTCTCTTTGAATTGTGCTGTATAGGGGTATAAACTCTTTAGGATGGTTTGCAAAACCTTTTTTCCATATGACCCTGAAAATGACTCCTACCCAATTTTTTTTTTTTTTAAGACAGGTTTTCACTCCAGTTCTCCTGGCTGGAGTGCAGTGGCACGACCATGGCTCACTGCAGCCTTGACTTTGTGGGCTAGAGTGGTCCTCCCACCTGAGCCTCTGGAGGAGCTGTGGCTACAGGCACACCCCACCCTGTCTGGCTAATTTTTTAATACTTTTAGTAAAGGTGGGGTTTTGCCATGTTGCCCAGGCTGGTCTCGAACTCCTGGGCTCAAGGAATCTTCCTGCTGTGGCCACCCAAAGTGCTGGGAAAAAAGGCATAAGCCACGGCACCTAGCCTCCTACCTAATCTTCTCCCAATGCCAGACTCTAAAGGACATCCTTCAAGGTTTAATTAAAATATTCACTCTTCCTTAAACATGCTATTCCTTTCACAATCTATGTGGTTTGCTCAGGTTGCTGTTTCTCTGGTTAATTAAATTTAAAACTCCTACTTATTTAAGACCTACTCAGAGATTTCTTCTTACATCAGTGCATTTCTTGACTAACATAAAGATATAAGTTGGCATTTCCACCTCAGGATTCTCAAAAATAATTATGAACAGGTAGCTGTAATGGCCCTTAGACAAGTAAACAGAAAAATTGCTATATTGAGTCTTACCAGATTTTAGCAACTTGAAGACAATCTTTTTTTTTTTTTTTTTTTTTTTTTTTGAGACAGAGTCTCGCTCTGTCACCCAGGCTGGAGGGCAGTGGCACGATCTTGGCTCACTGCCACCTCCGCCCCCCGGGTTCAAGCAATTCTCCTGCCTCAGCCTCCTGAGTAGCTGGGATTACAGGCACACACCTCCATGCCTGGCTAATTTTTTGTATTTTAGTAGATACGGGGTTTCACCATATTGCCAAAGCTGGTCTTGAACTCCTGAGCTCAGGCAACCCACCCGTCTCAGCCTCCCAGAGTGCTGGGGTTACAGGTTTGAGCCACCATGACTGGCTCCATTTTTTTACTTCCATTAAGAAGACAGAATAGTTGGAATAGACAAGATAATGAGGGTATTAAAGTGTTATAGTAGATTGTTACACAAATGAGTGATGAAAAATTTTTAAATTCAGACAGGAAAATAAGTACATACATTGGGAAATATTAGAGGCAGAAGAATAACTTAGAAAGTAGTTCAGATAATAGATTATTGGTAGCAGCAATGGAGGTGAAAAAGAAGAAGAAAAAGAGACATTAGGTTGAGAAAACTGAGAAAATTGGGGTTTAAATTCAGCATCCAGAATGTTTACATTGAAATTCATTTAAGTCAACTTTTAAAAATTTAGCTTGTGTGAGACCTTTTAACTGCAATTCCCTACCTCCATCCCAAATTGATTGTTCAGGCAAGTTGTTTATGTCAGGAAATGACACAACGTGGTGGAAACACCAACATCTGTTTCTGACAACTTGCAACTAACCCTCAGCCACACAATGAAGAGGTTTTGAGACCTCTGGATGATCCACATCATGGGGCATTGACACGGAAATATCAATTTCTGAATCTTATCTCACAATAATTCTACACTGGGGGCTTTGAGCATGAAGATTCATCCTGGAGATAATTGCAGTGAATGAGAGTTACACCTTGGAAGACAAGATCCTATCATCAGTATGGTGACTGACAGTAAATTATAGTGGTGTTGATGACAGATCTATAATTACATTACAAATATTTATCTCCGAGAAATCCTTCCTGAATCGCTTCTCATAGGATATAACTTCTCCTCCCCTCCTTTCCTCTGCTGAGATCAGTTGCGATTGACATCAAATTTCTAGTCTAAAAAAAAAGCTAATTTGATTAAAACTTGGATAATAAATGATCACTTGAGTTGAAGGCAGTTCTTCCTGGTTTGTAAAGGCTCCTCTGTAAATAAAGTAGAAAATACGGGTAGAAATGTCATCTTACTGAAATCCGCATAAACGGAAAAGGAATTGCTGAGAAAGTTCTCCAGCTGCAACATTAAACTTAACCAACTGTTTGTTGTGCAGTTTTACAATTTAACATGCATTTGAGCTCTGGTGACATGTGCTGGGCACATGGGTTAGTTACTGAGGTCATAATCACATTCAAATTAATTTTCGAGTTTTGTCAGTTCTATAAAATAATCTTTCAATTTCTATGAAATAATCTCTTAACTCTATCCCTTTATATCTAATTGTATTACGCTAGCTGCTTTTTAACATTGTTCACCTGGATTATTGCAACAACTCTTTGATTGGCCTTTATGACTCCAATCGACATGTTTTGCTATTATAGTAGATCCAGTCATGGGCATTTTGACAAAGATATCTATGTTTAGAAGGTAAGATGGATTTTTATTGCCTACTAATTATCTGAAATCCAAACTCCTTACTCTGACCTCTATCTAATATGTAACGAGAATTCACTATTTGTCAGTTCTGTGGTTTATAATAGAAATTAGGACTGTCAAATATGGTATCCATTTTTAATCCCAACTTGTAGAAAAAGCAATTTCAGGTTTACCCTTATTACTTCAAATTGCATCCCCCAACAATGGTATGACTCAGGTACAATTATTATGCTGTGGATACAGATGAGAAAACTGAGCACAAAAAGGTTATACCAAATCACACTCTCAAACCAGCACAGTTGCTATTCAAATGTGTGCTGTAGTATTTTTAAATCTAGTTGCCATTTGCTTGAAAAATCCATGCTTAGTGCAGAGAAATTCCTGATTAGGAAGAAGGCAGCAGTCTTTTTTATTTCTAAAAAAACATTTGGGATTCAAACTTACTGTTTGCCTGTTTATTTGAAAATGATCTGAATAAATATGAAACTCAAATATGTATCTTTCACACTGTGGCATTTGTGGTCTTGAGTATACTCAAAGTGACAGGAAGGAAGTTGCTAATAATAAGTAATATGGGTTGTATTTGCAGCTGGGCACATTACGATACACCAAAATATTTCCTCACCATTTTGCTAGGTTATTGTCATTTCTTTCAAGAAATCAGTGCTACTGAAGATGGATGACAGCAGTGACCCGACAGGTATGATTGTGTTGTGAGTGAGAGATCTTTCTGTAGATGTGCTTTTAAAAACTGCAATTTCCTCTCTAAGAACAAAGGTCATGCAATTCTCTGAATTGCCAGGCAAGAGCCAGGGTACCTTAGGTGATGGTGCCACTCCTACTCGCTTGGAAAAATTAAGATGTTGTTGGAAACAGGTGTAATTAAATGTTTAGTGATGACTTTGCTAGAAGAAATTTCTTTAAATTAGAAACTAATGTGATTCCTTCAGTAATGGTATTTAGAGTTATCTGCAGGTGGAGGAAGATAGACCACAAAAGGAATTTGATTTTTCTTGTTATTAATTTTTAATTTGCTTTAAAGCCATCTTTAGTATTTCTTTAGAGTTCTCACAATTTTCCTTTGTGTAAGAGAAAGCATTCTTCCTTATCAATGCAACAATAAAAATGACTATTTATTTCCCATGTATCAATCTCAGCATGCTTTGTGTAGACTCTGCAAGGGGAGAGAAATCTGTGTTTTGTGCCTGCTGACCTAAAAATGCAGAATGATCAAAGCCTGGCCATAAAAATTCAACTGAAGGACAATGGGTTTTCCTTGGATTGTTCACTTAAGATATGACATGAGGAATATATGGATCAGACTCAGAAAAAAGCTGGACAGCCACATCTATATGGCTTGCCAAAGTTACTTACTATTTTTGGTTGCCTCTTTTGCATTCCTTACATACTCATTACTTCTGGCTTTCATTCTTTCTCACAATGACTATGATAATAGCTTCCAAACTGGACTCTTGGTTTTGCCATATACTGATAATTTCTGCACATGTGCACTGGAGTGGTGCTTCTAAAAGCACAAATTGAACATGTTAGTACTCTACTGAAATTCTGTTAGAATTTCTAGGTTGGTTACAGGCTACATTTTACATTCTTAAGAATGCCAATCCAAGTCTGCTCCTGGGTCATCCTTCTGATTTTGTATCACGCATCATGATACTTCTCTAGTTACATTGTGAAGAATCCTAAGTCAAGCCACTTTAAGAAAATAGAAATTCTAATGAGAAGTATATAGAGTTTGTTATTGAGTTGAAGTTTCAATAACTAAATCCTACAAAAGACAAGAGTACTATGGGGTCCAGAGATGAAAATCCTGCCAGGTCTTTCCCTGGCATTGGTCTCTGCCTCCCTCTGTCTGTTGTTCTTCCTCCCTCACTGAACACCAGCTTCTCCCATGTGGTGTGTTGAGAAGCAGTTCTGCCAATACATGCAGAACCTCATGGTCTTTAGCTTCTGTCACTAGAAATAGATACTCTTTTTTATAGTTTTATTGGAGCAAAAAAAAAAAAAAAACTAGAAAGTACTCTAATTGATTCACCTGGATCACTAGTCTATTAAATCCTGTATTAATTGGCTGTAGAGTAGACAAGAGCAAGGTGTTATAAAAATTTTTGAGTCCCAGCTGCAATATTTGGTTAAAATGAGAGACAATTTATTCAAAAATAAGAGAGGGTAAGGAGCAGGGAAGAGAAAGAATGGCTTAAACTTAAAATAGATAAGTTCTGTTTATCTATCAGGACCCTCCCTAGGAGTCATCCCTTAGCAAGACTTGTTTCTACTCCAGCTCTTCATGAGAGCTTGGATATATCCTCTTCCATATCCTCAAAAATTCTCTATTTTGATATTGCTTGGTAACTTACTTGGTAACTTCTGTTTTCTAACAAAGGAATGAATTTTTGAAATAGAGGATAAGAAACTGGGTTACAAGATTTCTTTTTAAAATTAGTCTTAAATTTATACCTATATATCAATATCTATATCTATGAACATGTATTGGGGCCGGTCTAGGAGAAGGATGATACCAAATTTATAGCACTGCTTTTGGGGAAGTTTAACTTTTGTTTCTTTTTGTAATGGGTTTAAGTATGACAGTTTAGCTACTACATTTTTGGTTTTACTCTACTTTTTTCTACTTGGTGCTGTAATTTAAACATTCTATGTTATTACAAATACTTTGTGAATATTTATAATGGGCACATAGTGCCCCATCATACAATATACTTAAAAATTCACTTGTTGTTGAAATTTATTTATGGTTAATTATATTTTTAAGAATACTGGACAAACATTTTTAGGTCAAGCAATTACGTTATTTAAGCTTCTTCTCTGAACATATATTTTTAGATCTAGAATTACAGGGTTAAGGTATTGTGTATTTTAAGACAATCTATGTTGACAAATTATTTTCTAATGTATAATCGAGCATAATGTATAAAAGTATTTGCTTTCCTGTAGATGTACTATAATTCTGTATTATTGTTTTGAGCAATGATCTGATGATAGAATAATGAATATCTTGTTATTTAAATTTAAATTTGTTTATTTTTCATAAGGTTACATAGTTCTCCAGACATATGTGAAGCACTCATTTCTTATTGTCTAAATTTTACATGTCAATTACCATTTCAAAAGGGATTTCAGTGGCATTCTATACAAATCATTTATAGAAATATTAAGAATATTAATTATATCCAGAATTACAGCTTTGTGATTTATTTGTAGCTTTAGTGGTCATCTGGTTATATTTTCATAGTTGTTGTATAAATATTTCACTACTTCCAAAATTTGAAAGGTGTTTTTTTGTACACAAATAATTTAATTTAAAGGCAAAATTGCAAAATATATTCTTTCTGGAATAATAACACTATACCAAGTGATATGTTTTGGCTGTGTCCCCACCCAAGTCTCATCTTGAATTCCCATGTGTTGTGGGAGGGACCCAGTAAGAGGTAATGGAATCATGCAGACAGGTCTTTCCCATGCTGTTCTCTTGATAGTGAGTAAGTCTCACGAGATCTGATGATTTTCAAAAGGGGAGATTCCCTGAGCAAGCTCTCTTTGCCTGCTGCCATCCATGTAAGATGTGACTTGCTCCTCCTTGCTTTCCACCATGATTGTGAGGCTTCCCAGCCACGTGGAACTGTAGGTCCATTAAACCTTTCTTTTGTAAATTGCCCAGTCTCTGGTATGTCTTTATCAGCACTGTGAAGATGGACTAATACACCAAGGAATTATTTTACATATTTGGACAGTGAGACAGTATAATGCTATGTTTGGATTTGGACTTTGCCCACAGATTTCTCTTTTAAAAACTGGAGAGATTATAAGGGCTAATGAAATGTCTCAATGATGAAAAGAGCACAGGTATGGAAGAAAGAGGAACTGGAATATTTTTTCTTGCTCCATCCTTGAGTAGTCACTGCTTTCCTCAGGGTCAAAATTCCTTCACAGTTAAAACAAACAAGCCATGATGATCACCATCATGATCCTTCCAGCTCAAACATTACATGGTTCTACGGTGATAACATTGCTCAGCAAATTGCCCGTCACAGTAAAGACACAAGGAGACATGGGACAAGTATGCCAACCACCTGAAGTGGTCACTATCCTGCAATCAACATCCAAGTGCCTGTTTTCTTAAGAAATTTTTGACATCACCTGTATTTGTTTCCCAGGTCTGCGGTAATAAAATACCACAAACACCATGGCTTTTAAAAACAGAAATTCAGTCTCTCAGAGTTCCAGAGGTGACAAGTCTGAAATCAAGGTATCAGTAGGGTCATGCTCCTTCTGAGACTCTGAGTCAAATTCTTTCTTGCCTCTTTCTATCTTCTGGTGGTGGCTATTGATCTTTAGCATTCCTTGGCTTGCAGCTGCATCATTTCAATCTCAGCCTTTGTTGCCACATAGTATTCTCCCTGTGTCTTTGCTTTCACAGTGCTTTTTCATCTTTTATTAAGAGTGCCAGGCCGGGTGCGGTGGCCCACACCTGTAATCCCAGCAGTTTGGGAGGCCAAGGCGGATGGATCACTTGAGGTCAGGAGTTCAAGACCAGCCCAGCCAACATGGTGAGACACCATCTCTACCAAAAATACAAAAATTAGCTGGGCATCATGGCAGGTGTGTGTAATCCCAGCTACTTGGGAGGCTCAGGAAAGGGAATCATTTGAACCCAGGAGGCAGAAGTTGCAATGGGCTGAGATCACTCCACTGCACTCCAGTCTGGTCAGTAGAGTGAGACCCTGCCATAAAAATAATAGTAATAAGAAAAACAAGAATGCCAGTCATATTAGATTTGGGTTCACTCTAATGACCTCATCTTAACTTGATTGAATCTCCAATGATCCTGTTTCTAAAAAGTCACATTCACAAATACCATTGGTTAGGACTTCGACATATCTTTCTAGGGACACAGTTCAATTAGTAACATCTCCCCCCTGCCCATATGTGCGTATTTTTAGTGAGTTATAGATGCTGCATTTTCTCAATTCCAGAGGGAAGAGTAGAGACTGAGTATGAAAAGTTATGGACAATTGCTTCTTGTCATTGCAAATCATCTAATTCACATGTGACAGTGTGATAAGTCTTGGCACTTGCACCACACACAGAAAAACTCATAGATGAGGGAGGGGTGGGGGTGAAGATAGAACTGAGGAAGAAGATATGCCCAGAAGAAAATTGAGACATTAGGAACTGACTTCAAATTCTGTGCCAAATTTATTGTACTGAGGAAAATAGACTTAACTCCTCTCTGAAAATATGTGAGATTTAATAGGTTAATCAAAAAGTGGAAAAGGATTTGACTTAAAGTTATATGACTTAAAAATGTGTATAGCTTAAAGTTTAGATCCTAATTGCAAGACTCTTCCTATGTTATTTAATAACGGAGACTTGATTGCCTTTTCCATACAATGAAATAATAATCTCCTTCTTTAAAAGATTATTAAAAAATAAATACATAAAATATGTTTTTTAAAAATAAGTAATTTTAATTTTTACTTTAAAATTCTTATGCTATCTTCCAAAAGTGGCTTCTTTAATCTTTTCCCACTGGATTGGTGACTCCCTGAGGGTAGGAACATTTTTATCTTTCTGTCTTCTACATACATACCAGTGCATGAAATATAGTCAGCTCTAAGTCAGTACAAATCAAATAACTAAAAAAAAAACCAATTCAACAAATTGTCCCCAGAATATCTAGGTGATCAGGAAGAGACTTAGAACTACAGTTAGAGAGATTCGAACATGCTTATTCTTTTTATTATGTGTGTCCCCAAAATGGACAGAATGTAAAGACATTGACAAGAAGAAAGGAAATGACTTAATAGGGGATGTTGATACCAGAAAATTAAAAAAAAAAAGTAGTATATGAACTACAAAGAGGCAAAGCAGGGCCTTGGGGAAACTCATAAATTGCATGCATATTTGTAGAAGAGGGCACAGGTGTAATGGAAGCAGTTTCCTTCCATTGTAAAGCTTAATTAGACACAATGTCATCTGTTCCCACTGGCATTTGACCCACTGGAGTATTTATGGTGCCACTTTCTCTCCTTTCTTCATTCCTGTGCAGGTGAACTGAATCTGAAGAGACATCACAGGGTTATTAAAAAGGAAAAGTTGGAGAGTTTTTCAGTGTTCATTCTTCATAGCCAAGCTTGAATTTTGAGAAAATTTTGAGAAATTGGCAGTTATTAAGCTGCAAAAGAGGCTGCTCTAGGAGGGGACTAAAGGTCAGCTGCCTATTGGGTCTAGCATAGGTTTTCCAGGGTAGGGAAAATCAGTACACTTAAAAACAACTGGAAGTTAAATGCTTTTCTGTTACCCAGTCTAATGACTCCAGCTGACTTTGCTTGAATGATCATTCTTCCCTTTCCCCTGTTTTATCTACTTATTTTTGTGTGTGTGTCAGTATCTGATATCAGCTTTCTAGGATGTTCATAAGAGAGAGTTCTGTTGCTGGAATGGGGTTGGTATCCCAGGGCCTTTCTATTTTCCCTGTCTGTTCAAGAAGCAGGACAAAGCCATTCAATGAGGGAAGGGAGACAGGGATGACTCTGGGAGCCCAGAAGGGCAACTGATATTTGTAAAATTGAATTACAGTTGTTACCTCAATAAATCCTCATATCAACTCCACAAAGTAGATGTTATGATCTTCCCTTTAGAAGTCAGGAAAATGAGACTTAGAAATGTTGAGAAACATGTTCTCTGCTACAAAATGTGATGTGGCAGAGCCTAGTATTGACCCAGGTCTTTGGACTCTTTGTGCTGTATCTCCTGCCCATGGGTCAGTGGAAGCCTTGTGTGCTAAAACCAAAATGATTACTTAATACATCCTATGGGAATATAACTGTGATAGTGGGTAGTCTAAGAAGATAAGCATGCAAGCTTATCTTTGAGTGTCTATTTTATATATCAAATATATAAAATATATATTTTTATATATATATATTTTATATATTTTTTTATATTTTTTATATTTATTTTATATATATTTTTTATATATATATAAAAAATATATTTATATATATATAAAATATATTTTTTATATATATATAAAATATATTTTTTATATATATATATAAAATATATATTTTATATATTTAGAGCTTTGAGTGTCTATTTTATATATCATCTGACCTATTTCTAGCAGAGTACCTGACACGGAATAGATACCTCATACAATTTTGTTAAATGAATTCATGAAGGCCCCAAACCAACCTTAGTATCTATTTTCCAAACAGACAGTGATGGCATCACTAAATGACAATGCTAAGAAGGATTTGTCTTTTGAAAGAAGAAATCAGTGTGAAACAGGAATTCATAGGCAGTGGTCCCTCCTGAATGAATCTATAGGAAATGCTTCATAGAAGAGGCAAAAAATGAACTGGCTTTGAAAAACAAACATGCTATAAGTAGAGATAAAAGATTTTGATGAAAAAGACTTTCTAGGCTTTTGGCAGAGAGAAACCCATGGGCTCATATTTCTTGAGTATCTCTTATATGACTGGAGTGGCAGAGATGTGTATTAAAGGCTAGTGCCTTTCCAAGACACCTGGATTCATTTCCTAGGTGAGCTGTAACCAGGTCCTACTAAGGTTACTTAAAACAGTAGAAATGTATTATCTCATAGGTCTGGAGGCTAGAAGTCCAAAATCAAGATGTTGGTAAGGCCATGCTCTCTATGAAGGCTCTAGGGAAAATCTTTGCCTGCCTCTTCCCAGCCTCTGTTGGCTTCCAGAAATCCTTGTCATTCCTTGGATTGTAGGTGCCTCACTATAATCTCTGCCTCCACTTCACGTGGCTTTTCTCCCTGTGTGCCTATGTCCAAATTTCCATCTTCTTATGAGGATTTATAAGGAGATTTATAAGAATTTCCATCTTCTTATAAGTCACTGGATTAGGGCTCAACCTACTCTAGTGTGACCTCATCTTGACTTGATTACATCTACAAAGACCCTACCGAGTAAGGTCAAATTCACAACTTCCAGGTGAACAGGAATTGGTGAGAGTGGATAGGGGGGATATCCAACCCAGTACAAACACTAAGGTCACTAAAACAGTAATAAAGCAAGGATTGAATGAAGTCAGTGTGACCTACGTTTCATATGACCCGTATATATTGGGATACTTGTGTCTCAACTAATTGGAATTTAAGGTCTGTCAAAACATTGCATTATTTCAGCATAACCCCCACTGCTGTCAGCCAGTCACTTCAGCAAACATCCTTCTGGTTCTCTTTCCCAGTTTTTCCTCCTGCTGCTCTGGTACTCACAGGAGGCTTTAATGGACACTAAATCCTCCCTGCCCTATAGTCACTAAATCAGCCTCTTAATAGCATCCTATTAATTGTATAAAATAAGGATTTGAAGCAAACCAGAAAGGTTTTTTTTTTTTTTGCATTTTAATTAAATTCACATTGATTTGGAAAAACAGATTTATTGAGACCTTAACAACCACACAACACACATAGCTGGGTTGTTAAGTCTCAATAAATATTTTTGAGAAATCAATTGACCTTTGATTAACAACAATATCTGTTTTAATAAATCTCAGTGAAATAAGATATTGAGTATAGATAGACATTTTAATTAAGCTGGGCTTCTTTACTCTTACCCCTAAATGGCTTGACCCAGAATTGCTTATCTCAGACTTTTTTATTTGGGAAAAGAAAAAATATATCTTTTCACCTGTTTTACCAAAATGAGTGAATAAAGACAATGTCGTTTCTGAAACTGCATGGAGACTGAATAGAAGCTTCTTATGACTTTAGCTTCTTAGAATCTGCACCTTCTCAAAGAAGCCTTCCATAACTACCCTGTATAAAATATTTCATCTTTCCAAACCATGTGTGTTGTCTTCACATACTTTAAGTAATTTTAAATCATGTCATTTAATTATGCACTTACTTGTTGGCTACCAGACGTTGCCTCCAATTGTAAATTCCCTAACAATGGCAAGCATAACTGACGTGTCCGTCTTTGTATTCCTAGAACAAAGAAAAGTGCTTCTTGTGCATCTGCCCCTCTCTGTCTTCCTCTGTTTCACTTCATGTATTTCCCTATTCAGCATTCAATGATTAAATCATTATCAGTTACGGGTCTGTGTGCTGTACCAAAATATGAGTTACTTGACACATTTGGGAGCATCTCATATTCTGCTCCAGTTCCAGCCTCCAACACTAGGCCTTGTGCTCAAGTCCAAATAAACATCAATAAATGTTTGTTGAATGAAATAACATGTCTGATATGAAATATTGGAGTCAAGTCTGTAGTCACAGAGCTTCCCTAGGCTTCTGTCATTCAACCAGGAGGGGGGTCCCTCTACACCCTTGAAACTCTTCATCTATACCTGAATCCACCTTAAGAATACACAGCTATATTTCCTAAAAGCTTGATCTATACCCTTTTGTCTGATATTGATAAACTGTTGACACCTTGCTTCACTGGACATCTAAAAATAAATTGCACCCAGCACACCATAAATTACCACCTCGGAGTCATTTGTACAATGTCAACACTCTGCAATAGGTTGCGGCAATATCCACTAGAGAGGAAAAAACAAGTTGAAAAGGGCTGAAGTCACTATATCTGCAAATCTCTTCCAGGAGACACCAGGCAGACAAGAAGAGGAGGTTTGTTCTCACCCAAGTTAATAAAACTAAAATGTCTTGGCTTCTAGGGAGTCACTATGAATTGTTATTTCAAAAGAATAGGGCTGCCAGATCTATACTCAGGTGACAATCTGAGTATATATCTCAAGCAGTATGTTTGGCAAAAATGTTACAGTATTCCATTACTTATCATATAATAATTCTAGAAATTAAATATAGTTAGCTCTGTTTCACATTGAGAAAACTAAGATTCAGTGAGAGGCTACAACCTGCCTAAAGTCAAACAGAAAGTAATGCATTCAAGTAAGTTTTGAACTTAAGCCTTGTAACTCTAAATAAAATACATTTTGCTTTAAACTCTTCTGATGAATGTGATGATATAGATTGAAATTGCAAGCAGATCCTAGCCTAAAAAGAACTGTTCCATATTTACACAGCTAGGCGGAGGTCAGACAAGGAAGGCCAAAAGTCTAGGCCAAACATTTGACATGTACTAGATAGCAGATCAACAAATAGCCCAGGGCGCGGAGGCTCACGCCTGTAATTCCAGCACTTTGGAAGGCCAAGGCGGGCGGATTGTGAGGTCAAGAGATCGAGATCATCTTGACCAACATGGTGATACCCCATCTCTACTAAAAATACAAAAGTTAGCTGGGCATGGTGGTGCATGCCTGTAGTTCTAGCTACCCGGGAGGCTGAGGCAGGAGAATTGATTGAACCTGGGAGGCAGAGGTTGCAGTGAGCCGAGATTGCGCCACTGCACTCCAGCCTGGCAACAGAGCAAGACTCCGTCTCAAAAAAAAAAAAAAAAAAAAAAAGAGAGAGCAGAATTCATACACATCACAGAGATAAACTAAGTCGTATCTTGTCTCCATTAAGCAACCAAGATCTTAAGTGATTGGGTGAATTGCCCATGGAGAGCCTGGAACTCCAGCCTGGTACACATCGTAAAAATATCTCTTAAGTACTAGCCATTTATACCAACAGGAATGGCCCATTTAGCTAAAATCCCAGTCCCCAGCCTCAGTCCTTTGGGTTGATAACCAGACTTGTCAGTTGGTTACACTTTTTTCCTTCACATTTCTCCCCCTCATTCCCTTATCACCATCATCTCTTGATGGGCAACCCCAAAAAGATTGTGGAAACGTCTCCCCTTGAATTTGCTAGCACAATCTACTGCCTGCCTGATATATGTGTCTGTTCAAAATGTGGCACAAATGTTTGGTTAAAGATAATGACCCAGTCTGAAAATGACTGTGATAAAAATGTCATGTAATTTTCCAGGGTGACTTTGAAGTAAGGCTTACCATATAAATGTGGAGGATTGAGAGAGCCAGATATTATTTTCTTCCTTGATGAGCAATAAATTATTGCCTCCTCAGCCCCAAAGTAGTGGGCAGTCTCCATATTGCTAATTTCTTTCCTCCTCTCCTATAGCTAGCTGGGCTGAAGCAATACCCAAGACCCTCCCAGGGCAGTAATTCCCAGGAGCACAGTTTTTTTGTTTGTTTGTTTGTTTTTTAACAACTCACTGCCTCAAATTGCTGAAAGAACACAGAGATGGAAGTCAAGCAGAACTGTATTGGTATTAGCTCGATGTGGATTTTTAAGAACAACTTGAGCCCCTGTTTTCTCTCCTGTAAAACAAGAATTTTTTTTTTTTTTTGGAAGGACCAAATTAAGCAAAGTGTGTAAAATATCTAGCATATAAGAGTGCTTCTCACTTGTGAGTTTATATCAGGCCATATTTGTTAAAAATACAGATCCTTGGGCATTTCCCAGTGAGATTCCGGTTAAATCAATCTGCATTGGAGCCTAGGAATCTGCATTTCTAACAAGAACTTTACCTACTTTTAACACATACCAAGCAGAACCATGCTTTGAGAAACATGGGTACTGAAGGATATAACAACATAATTACCCTTCATTGTGTGCTACGTGCAGGACCCTGCGCCTACTCTACTCTACTCTGCACTTGGCATAAAACATGACATTATACCCAAGAGATGCTAGTGTTTTACGTTCCTTAAACTTCTTTTCTGTACTGATTGTTTGCTATCTGGGTGTAGCCCTAGGAGAAACAGTAAAGGTGAAAGAGACTCTTTTGTAGGAAGCAGAGCTGAGGGGTCTGAAGCCAACTTCACATTGGAGTTGGATCTTTTTTCCTGGGTAGGGACTTCCAGTAGTAGTTTTCTTCCCAAGCTGTACCTGGTCTTTAGAAGTTACTCTGTCCACTTGAACTGTTGAGTCCCCCCTTCCCCATGAGCCTGCCATGGATTTGCTCGATGTTTGGTGTAGCTGCTTCAACCACAGGGTACTCACTGTTCTGGAAAAAAGGCACCATTTTCTCCATGCCAGTTAGAGCCCATTTATTTGAGAATGACACAAAAGATATTCGACGTGACTTTATCCGTTTTGGGTAGTGTCTTATACATCTCTCTGATTTTCCTTCACCTTTCTGTAGCATTGCAGCATTTGAGACATATAGCTCAATTTTTTCTATCTTTTATAAAGATGAGAAATTTGAACTCCAGGACCTCATTAATTGATTAATTTGACATAGTAATGTTTGTGAAAATATTATGCAAATTTTAAAGAGCCAGAAAAATGTCCCTTAATATCAGTATGCTATTATGAACATTACTATTATTTCCTCCTTCCTCTCTTTGTATGAATAGGCAAGAGCTGAGTCAAAAGTATTCACACGTCACCTGCTTTATATGAAACAATTTACCTTGCTTTTCTTAGATCTAATATTCAGTAGGAAATATATATGGTTGACTGAAGACAGTAACAATGTTCCCTCTGAAGGTCAAAACTTCTGACCAGTGACTCAGTCTAATTAGGTTAAGCTTAAGGTGATAATGTGTGGATTGTCAGCAGCTAGAACATTTATTCTTATTTTTTTCTAAACCAGTGTCCTTTGAAACAGCCAATTAACTACATGAGATGCTACAGAGAAGAGCATCCAGATAACTGGAGATTGAATTGAAAGGCTTTCCTTCCCCTGACAGAGCAGAAAGAGAGGTTGAGTACCTGACTTCCCTTTCAAAGTCAGTGATCCATGCAGCACTTTTGATTGGAAAGATGTGAACCTTTTCAATCCTTGGTGTACATATAAATGGAAATGCTAAGGAAATTAGTCAGAGTCTGGACAAGAAGAACTGAAGGATAGAAGAAGCCTAACTGCTTTCCAATGCAATCAGCTGTCACTGGAGAGTATTTTAATTTCCAGTTTTCTTATTTAAAAACCTGTTCAAAGCAATCAGTAGGGGATAGCGATGTCTAAAATGAATGCCGAGTCAGAAAAAAGCTGAAAATTAAAATCATTCCTGTATTATTTTATTTGAAATATGTCCAGGCAATCTTTTACTTGGGGAGCTTTATTAGAGGCCTGGAAAATTCAATCACAAACTTCTCTTTAAAGTCAAAACAACTGGGTACTCACAGTTCTTAGTTCTATAATCTTTAGCTAAACCTTCACAGAAGACAAAAGTACTAATACTTTATTAAGAATAAATAACTCCTCTGAAATTTACAGCATGTGTAAGGATTTGAACTAAGGAAATGAATTAGGGTAACATCATCGGATGTGGGAGAATTAGATACGGTCCCCAGATTGGAGCAATCTCTTCCCAGATTCTAAGATATTTGTTTTGTTCCTGACTTTGATTCTTTTATCCTTAAAATGAAGGCGTGAATTAAAAGTTTCTTAGGTCTTTTATTACAATAGGCAGAATGTTCATGTTTCCCGCAAATTCTTATGTTGAAATCTAATCCCCAGTGTAATAGTGTTTGGAGATGGAGCTTTTAGGAGGTGATGACGTCATTAGGGCTCTGCAGTCATGAATGATAACAGAGTCCTTATAAACGAGATCCTACATAACTTGCTTGACTTTTGCCACGTGAGGACCAGGAAGCGGGCCCATGCAAGACATGAGATCTGTCAGAGCCTTGATCTTAGACTTCCCAGCCTCCGGAACTCTGAGACATCAATTTCTATGGTTTGTAAGCAACCTCCTCTATGGTATTCTGTTATAACAGCTCCAGGGACTAAGACACTTGCACATACATGATTGTATAATTCAAACAGTTGCTAAATGAATGAATGTTGAGTATTTAATATGTGTCAGGCATTGTGGTGAGCCCAATCAAAGGCATTGTCTATACCCTCATGAAATTTAAGGTCTCTGTGAGAAACTTGCAATATAATCATAAATGGGACAAACTACTGAGAAGGAAAAGATCTGGTTCTACGAGAGTATATAAAAACGCAACCTGGCCTAGGCTATAGGACACTAAGGAAATGGCACATGAAATCATCTGAGAAGACACTCAGGAGGGACCTGGACGGAGTGGTGGCAGCAGTGCATTACAGGCAGAGAGACAGTACATGCAAAAGGCTCAGTGGCCAGAAGGAGCACAGAAGGCTCAGCACTGGAAAGAAGACCAGAGTGGATGAATCACGAAGGAAATCCTAAGTGCATAAACGTAAGACAGTAGTGGCAGGGGACATAAGTAAGATTTTTTCTTTTTTCTTTTTCTTTTTTTTTTTTTTTTTTTGTGAAGGAGTCTCACTCTGTCACCCAGGCTGGAGTGCAGTGGCACGATCTCAGCTCACTGCCACCTCCACCTCCCGGGTTCGAGTGATTCTCCTGCCTCAGCCTCCTTGAGTAGCTGGGATTGCAGGTGCTCACCACCACACCCGGCTAATTTTTATATTTTTAGTTCGATGGGGTTTCGTGATGTTGACCAGGCTGGTCTCAAACTCCTGACCTTGTGATCCACTGGCCTCGGCCTCCCAAAGTGCTGGGATTACAGGTGAGAGCCACCGCACCCGGCCCATAAGCAAGATCTTACAATATATTTGTTAAAGCATTGCGAACGCATTGACAGATTTCAAACGTGATGGTGATGTCAAGATCACATTTGCATTTTGTGCAAATCTCTGGAGTTATTGTTTGGAGATCACATTAGAAAAGGGCAAGAGTGGGTACAAAGAGGCCAGTGACGAGCTTATCATGGCCATCCTTACAAGAGGTAAGGATGGTCTGAGAAGGAGAATGAAATAAATATAGAGAAAATTTTATGGAGTGGAGGTAAATACACCAGGTAAAATCATGAGAGGAAGAAGGAATGTAGGATATCAGGTGGTCTGCTATTTAAATTTCCTAGAATTTTTAGAAGACACTATGAAGCAGACAATGTTAAAAACTTAATGCCTACTCAATATTAAATTGATTAACAAAGAAATGATCATTTATTAAGCCTCTAGCCCTTTGATATGTACTTTAAATATGTCTTCTATTTTAGTCTCTATAAGCAGATAATCTTGTGTATACATACAACAAATGAGAAAAAGGAGCCTATTTTCTCAGAGGAAAATACTTTGACATTTGGGCCACAACCATGGTTAGACACCAGAATTTAGTTATTGGGCTGATCTTATATGTGTCTTATTTTCTTTGAAACCCGGTTTCTTTATTGAGCAATGAGTTAAACAAATTAATATTATAAGCTTTCCTATTTCTGAAGTTCTGTTCTTAAGCATTTGCCAATTTTCCTTAAAAATCCTGTAGTTGGTCTCTGAATGTTGACCTAGTATAATTACGTATGAGAGCAATTACCTATGTGCTTACAACCATCTCTCGTGCATTTTGTACTGTCTCTGATTGATAGGCTCTGATCTCCCCAATCACTGAATACTAGAGAGAGGCCCTGAGAGTCCTTAGATTCAGAAAAACCAAAGCTATCAAAGCATGTGGGCCTCATCTTTCTTTACCATAGATCTCATTTTCTGGGACATGCCTGGATCTGCATTTCAATCGGAAGCACACACACATCCATTAATCAGCCATCGCAGGAGAGTGAGCGCTGAGCTCAGACCATCACTCTCTCGTTAGCACGCATTACATTATACCCGTTGGATTTATTTTTATCATTATTCTTTTTGTAAAGAAATGTCAAAACTTAATTTCTCTATTAATATTGATGTGTTCAAGTTCTTGAAGCCAATTACTTTAGATAGTTAAAGTATTTAACCAATGCTTAGAAAATCTCAAGGATGTTAACATTAGGCTCTATGAGAGTGATTACACAATGCATGGTGTAAGGCAACCTTTTCATTTAACAGTTTGGTTTAAGGAGAGAGATGTGTCATCAGTTGTTATTGCTACACTTTGAGGAATTCAATTCGGGAACTACTAGTAGAGTTTGTATTGGGTGAATAGACACAAATAATCAAAAAGTAGTTTTCCTTTAAAAGTAAGGGTCAGAAATTAGGTTTGATTTTGTCCTGTGCAGTATCAGCTGCAACCCAGCTGCTTTGAATGTGCTCAATCACTGAGTGCCTCTGTTTTTGCACATTAAATGTATATTGGATCCAGACTGCCTTTCCATCTCTTGTGCCACTGAATGTATTCAACCTGGAAGTACGGTGGCAATAATGTTATTACTACTTTTCCTTTAGTCTTGACCAATCCCAAGCATTCTCTGCTTCACATCAAAGTAGTCCTAATATGCATTCTTCCCTTGTCTAGAGTCCTTTATTGGCTCTCTTTTACTGATGGGATAAAATCTGAGTCTGGCCTGTGGTGCACAGTGGTCTCTGGGAGTAGCTGTGACTTTTGTTCCATTTCCATCCTGTCACTGCCTGCCTTGCATTCACTGTTGAACAGGACACCACCATTCATAAATTCTAACACAAGGTAAGGCTCCCTTTATCAAGAAGTCTTTGTATATATTGCCCTATCTGCAAGACAAAATCAAGGAGAACATGTGTAATCTAATCATTTAGAAAGAATGCTAAATTACAAAGGTATTTTTCAGGACCAGAGGGGAGCTTGGATTCCTAAGTGGCAGATCTTTAGGCAACAAGAAGAGACTTTTTGGTGCTATAGAATAATAATAGAAGTGATGGGGAGTAAAGCCAGAAACATAAATAGGGGGAAGATGAATGGTTTTAAAAGCTATATCAAGGACTGGTGATATGGTGATATGATCATTGAAATGATTTACATGAATAAAAAATCCATGTCTATGCACCAACTCTAAGATAAGTCATCTCATTATCAGAAACTTTCTTGGTGTGCCTGGTATCAGAGCTAGGGATGTCAGTCGCATCAGGTTCTCGTAACTATACCCTAAATCTGTACCATAGAGACAGATATGCCAGCTTAGATACAATTTACTCCCCCCCGAAACTCTAAACTTCATCTGTTGACTCATTCTTTCCTTAGATATAGTGATATAATTTATGCAGTAACTGCGTTTGTCAATACAATTCAACTAAAGTTCTCTTGAAAAATCTTTAAAATTTTCCATTTCATGAAGCAATTTTCGATAGTTTTTTTTTTCCTAAAAATGTCCCCTAATATATGTGATGTGATACTATGTGGAAGAAAGTCCCTTTGCATGCACAATATTTCCAGATACAAATATGTGGCCCATACCTTGCCATCCAATAGGGATATACTCCATCCAATAATTGGGGGAGAGATGAAATATAAACATTCTTATAATTTAAAAAATATGGAATATAAAATAACTGTTGAAGAAAATAATAGATATAGGAGCATCATGCAGCTACTGATAGATTACCATGTGAGTGGCAGTGATAATAATTACTATAGGATTTGAAGAAGGGTCAGAGGGCTTTTAAAAGCAGATGAAATTGAAACTCAGTCTGAAAATATAGGCAAGATTTGAATGGACAGGGAGGGGGTGGCATTCTTGGTACATGGGTCTGTGTGCTGCAATTACCTTCTTAAGCAGATGATAAATTGTCTGTAATGTACAATGAGATTCTCTCAAGACAAATTATACAGCCAGGCCTACAAATGGGACTTCCCTAGCTGTCAAGGGGGTTCCATAGACTGAGCAAATGATGAGAAGATTAGAAGAGACAGCAATGAAAATCCTGTTTTCTTGCTAAACTCAAGAAAGGCACTAGACGGGAAAGCTTCAAGGGAAAGAGGTTATCAATGTAGGGGTGAGCTGTATATAAGGCTTCCTGACATGCTCTTTTCACTTCCCACATTCTTTAGGCATTCAGAAAACACTATTTAGTGACTGCTGCATGCCAAGCATGAGCATTATTCTTTGAGGGTTTTTTTGTTTGTTTGTTTGTTTGTTTAGATAGAGTCTCCATAGATCTCTAGGACCTCAAACTCCTGTACTCAAGGAACCCTCCTGCCTTAGCCTCCCAAGTAGTTGGGACTACAGAAATGTGCTATCATATTCAGCTAATTTTTAAACTTTTTGTAGAGATGGTGTCTTGCTTTGTTGCCCAGACTACTCTTGAACTCCTGCCTTCAAATGATTCTTCGGCCTCAGCCTCCCAGAGTGTTGAGATTACAGGCATGAGCCACTGCACCAGACGATGAGCCCTATTCTTTAGCTGCTTCTGAATATCCCCTGCTATTCTTAATGCTGGTCTTGAACAAGTTTCCTTTCATTACTTTCACAATACAGGTTTTACCCTGCATATAGCCCAGTGAGAATGAATAAAAGCAGAGTCTTTATAAATAGATCTTGACTTGAATCCCAGCTTCTTCTCTGATTATCTATCCTCTGTCAACTTCTTTTCACCTCTCTGAATTTTAGTTTCCTCATCTGTAAAATAGAAATAAGAAAACTAATCTCATCCATTCTACCAGCAACCTTGATAAGTAAGTAATGGTTCTCAACCACCAGTGTGCATTAAAACCACCTGAGAAATTTGTTATAAGACTTAAGTCTATGCCCTGTGTCCAGAGATTGTGGCTTAATTGAACTGAGGGGGTACTTTTTTTTTTTACATCTTCTTCAGACAGTTGTAATTTGCTGCCAGAGGTAGGAACCATTGAGATAAAGTATATAAAGTGGCAAGTGCAGTCCTTGAGCTCAGGATCTTAGTAAGTGCTAACTGGTGCTTCTCACTTGCATTTTTTCCAGTTTTGATATTGTGACTGGGGAAAAAAGAAGACATTTGCAAGATATTTATCTGTAAAGGAGTTGTATCAGTAACATATAGATAACCATCACAACTCAATAAGAAAATCCAATTAAAAATGGCTAAAACAACTAAAAATGGCTAAAACAAATATATGAAATAGAGAATATATGGGTGGAAAATAAGCACATGGAGCAATGCACAAAATAGTCATTTGAGAAATAGAAATTAAAACTCCTGTGCAATACTCAAAGTGGCTAAAGTTGAAAAAGACTGACCATAGCAACTGTTGAAGACAATATGGAACAATTGAAATGTTTATAAAGTGCTGGTTAGAATATGAAATGGTACAACTTCTTTGGAGAGCATTTTGGAAGCTTCCCATGGAGTTAAATATTTATACAACCCAAAGATTTCAATTCTAGGTATTTACCCCAAATAAACAAAGTATAGGTCCACAAAGAGACTTTGTATGCAGATATTCAAAGAGATTTATTTGTAACAAACAAAAACTTGAAGCAATGCATATTTTCATTAACAGATGCATGTTAAACAAATTGTGGAATATCTCTACAATAAAATACTACTCAACTAAAAAAATTAACTATTAACACACAGAAAAATATGAATGAATCTCAAAATAGTAATGTTGAGTGAAATAAGACAGAAAGTAGTGTCTACAATGTAATTCCACTTATATAAAATTGTATACAATTCAAGTTAATAAAAAGTGACAGCATGCTAATGGTTTCCTGTGTACAGGAAAATTTAAGGAAGGAGGGAATGAAATTTTAGTGATGCATAAGGAAATCTGGTGAGATAACAAATATCTTCATTATCAATTATGGTAATGGTCTCACAGATGTATTCATATGTCAACCTGATCGAATTGTATACTCTAAATATGTGAAAATTATGGTATGTCTATTATGCTTTAATAAACCTCTATTTCAAAAAGCACAAAAAACATGCCTATGGATGGAGGGCTGGAATAGAAAAATAGGTAAAAGACTACTCACCAAAATAACTTTCCACCTGTTCCATTTACAATGTTTTTAAAACATTTTGGGGCATATACATATATATATATATACACACACACACACACATACACACACATACATATATATACACACATACACACACATACATATATATACACACACATATATAATATATATGTATATGTGTACATATATTCATATATATATAAAATATTGTCTTAATAAAGATTTTATACCTGGAATGATCTATGTTTTATTGTAACACGTATTAGTTATCTATTATTGCCTAGAAAAATTCCCTAAAATTTAGGTGCTGAAAATAACAACACTAATTATCTCAGCTCGAAGACTGAGGTTGGAATCCTCCAACATAGAAGTCCTGAAGCATCATGTGCAAATTCGGGCTCTACTGAAGCTATAATGTTGGAGAGTTCACATGGAGATATTTCTTAGTGATAATGGGAAGTGCCCAAGGGGCCGTAGCTGCTCCAGTTTCAGTCATCTGAGTCTTTTTGCACTAGCAGCACAAATATGAGTGAGTAAGCCTTCTGATAATTCTATCTCCATACTTCAAGCTACCCCAGACTATATCTAGTGCAGCAGAGACGAACTATCTCTGTTAATTCCTGCCTAAATTATAGATTCTTAAACAAAATAGATGTCATTTTATGCCACCACATCTTGTGGTGATTTGTTACATAATATTAGATAATAGAAAGATTTTTTTTGTACCTGGAGCTAAGATGCTGCCATAATAAAATCTAAAATGTGTGGTTTCGGCACTGAGTGGTAAATGGAAGCTAGAGGAATCTTAAGGACAGTTAGTGCAAATGTAAAAGTCTTGAAAAAGACTATTAATGAAAGCCTGAAGGTCCCCTTAGAAGGCCTAGGAGTGGGGCAAGGAGCAATTACTTAATCAAAAACTTAACAGTAGGTGAAAGGGAAGTGTCCATTGACTCTCCCCCAGATAACATTAATAGGGCTTAATTAAGAATACAGATTTTATTCTAAGTTCAGCATGAAATCATGAACTAGTTCAAACAACAAAGTGACATGATGTAATTTGTATGCAAGAAAAGATGACTCTAGCTTCATGTAGAGAATAGATTTCAGTGATTCAAATTGACATGGACCAGTTAGGGGACTTGTGGTAGTCCCATTGGGCAGTAATAGAGCCTGGGGCTAAAGTGACATTCATGGAGATACAGAGAGCGGATAGGCTCAGGATGTTCTCTACAGATAAAGAACAGGAGTCAGAACTTGATGATAAAATGAAATGAATGTGTAGCAAAAATAAGTTTCCACCTTTATTTGAGGGTTCTTAAGAAGGTCACATGTAATGAGTCTGTAAGTGTTTTATAAATATAAAGCTTTTAAATTTTTTTCATGACATTTCATGTCTATTGATATATCAAGAACTCTAGGCAGGTTTGCTTGACTTGTTTCCAGCTCCATCCTCTACAGCACAATGCATCTTGTTCAATAGTCTTAATGCACACATGAATACCATATAATGTTTTGCCCGCTTTATGGATGAACACTGACTATATCTAAATGGTATCTATATTTCCTTTGAATACTGCAAACCGGTATTTGATCATTTCATTTTGCTACAGAAGATGAAACATTATGATTTTCAGTAATCCATAAAGACAGACATTTGTTTCCTTTGTGAAACTGTACCCTTCAATGATTATTCCTTACATTAATCATAGTAAAAGCAATGCTTAAGGTAATCTCTTTCTTCTTGCAGATAATAAATGTCTGCTGTTGACAGAAAAAGTGTGGAAAGGTGAAAGGCAGGGTGAGCTCTGTGTGTTTGTGAGATAAACAACTGAACAACTGTCATCATCTCCTAAGAGCGCTATGATCATGCAAGGCCAAAGTTGCCTCTTTACATAACATTGACAATAGAACTAATTTTTCCCTAACTGATGTTTCAAAAGATTTCACTGGGGATATCTAAGCTACAATTTCTATCCAGAAGTCTAACTTTATTAAGTGTTTATAAATTCATGGTTTATATTGTTAAACACTGAAGAAATTAGCATCTGAAATTGCATTCACAGCCACTCTCCTCTCTAAAATTGTTGATGACTTATTGGTCCACAGAAACATAAGATAACCTAGTGATTTCCTGATCAGAAATGACCAAGATCATAACTGAATGTGAGATCTTGAATGTGAATCTAATCCAGGATGTAAAAAGGTATGAACTACAATTGAACAAGAAAAATTACAAAAAGAAAAGTAACAAATAAGAGTACTTACTTTCAAGCAAAGTTCCTGGGGATACATTTTCATGGGTGTGTAGCCATGAATTTCACTTGACAATGCTTGCAGGCAATGAAGACAAGGGAATGACATTTATTTAATACCCATTTTGACATTGCACTTTATGAATGGTTTCCGTAGATTGCCTCATTTAATTCTGGTGAAATCCAAGCAAGTAAGGTGTCACTACAAAGCCTTTTGCCAGATTTTTATAAATGAGGCTCAGATAGGGAAAATGTGACTCATGTAGGTCATGAAAATTTCTCGTTTTTATAAATGCTGCCATCGCTAAAAGTAGCTATGTCTGACTCCAGGCTTACGCTTTCTTTCTTCCGCCAAACTAGAGTATGCAGGATGATTTCAAATTATTTTAAATGATGTCTTAATGTGGTTTGAAGTTTTAAAAATAATGTTTTCTTCAAGTACCATGCATGGGTCACAACGTTTCTAAACTCTATGGCGTTTTTATATCTAATCTCATTTTTTAGAATATGTTGCCTGTCTAGAAAACTCTCACACATTTAAGACTCAGTTCTTATGATCCAGGACAAACATGTTCCCTTTGCGGATGACTTTCCTGATCATGACAAGAAGAGATTATTGCTGTTCCATCCACACACCCGCCACATGCACTTAACACACCGCATTCAATTAACTAACTGTATGGCAACCTGTTTTCATCCCCAGGCATCCTGGGAGACACTTCACAGAAATAATCCTGTACTACTCAACTTTGAATCTTCAGTTCCAATTCAGGTGTCTGGCCCATAGTTGTCATTAAATTAACATTTTCTTAATTAATAAACAAGCACATACTGAAAGTAAAATATTATTGTGTTTATTATAAATCTCACACAAATATATTTACATATCTAGATCCCTAGTTGGGAACAAAAGACAATTCAATCATAATCAAAGAGAAAATGTTAATTTTCAAATAATTAATGTGCATAATAAGAAGTTCATGTGCATTATCTGTTTCATCACAGTGCTGTCATTAGTACGTTGACTTAGCTCATTGTATAGCCAACTAAAAATAGACATTTTAGTTCTTTTTAAATGTGTCTGGAAGTCAAAATATTAATTTCAATATTTTACCCTGCTGAAATACATGAATTTATTTTGATAAACATATGAGTGAATGATGGAAAAATAGATGAATAAATAAAAAATGAATGAATTAAACTCACATATACAGTGAAACAAATAGCTTAGTTTTAGTGACCACAGATATTAGACTTACATAAGGTATATCACTCTTTTCTTTAAAAAAACAGAATAATATACAAGGGTCAAGTACTATGACTTGATTAAGCAGTGCTTAATATATGCTTAACTATAGCCAGGAGGAAGGCCATGTTTCTTTTATAATATGTGAAATATTAGAACTAAAACCTTCCTAAATTTTAAATTCTTTCAGGAGATATGGATAGTTAAACACTTGTATCATTTTGGAGGTAAAATGAGTATCAAGGGAGACCTAGAGGAATTCAATAATAATGGCTAATTTTTAATTCACCAGAATTCCACACTGTCTAATAAATGATATCTCTATATTACAGATGTCTTACTTGATGCTTTAATGCACAATCTATGATTCTTAAAGTAGCCAGATTAAATTAAGTGACTTGCTCATGTCTACACAACTTGTAAAAGACAGAAGTCTGTGTAGATATAACAAGAAAGACAAGAAAGATAGATACAGAAAGAGGCAAATCAGAGAGAAAGACAATGAGAGAATTATGTGTGTGTTCAACATCACAAAATACTTTACAGTATACAAGAATTATGCATGGAATGAATCCTAAAGGATGAGAAGGGTTTCAAAAGGCAAACAAGAGAATTTAAGGCAGAAAAATTACCCTGCAAGAAATCATGAAAGCTTGAGAACAAGGAACAGCTGAGAAACTTCTGGAGTTCTGTTACCTTGTCCCTAGATGGGGCTGATAAATGATGTAGAATGAGGCTGGAGACATAGGCTAGAGTTTAGGCTCCAGAAAGCCTTTGATGCCATGTTAAACTTCTCATGTTTTACTCTGTTATCAAAGAGGAGTCACTGAAAGGTTTTGAGCTGATCTTATTGGCATTTAAGAAAGCCTACTCTGGTTGCCTGGTGGCCTAGATGGAGGAGTGGTAGTGAATTTGGCTATGAGCAGATCAGTTAGAAGGATATTTTAGAAGGCTAGGTGAAAACATTGAAAGGAGAAAATAATGGAGATCTGGGCTAGGGAAGTCCCTGTGGGATAAAGAGGGAACAAATGGAAAATATCTTTGGGCGGTGAATTAAATATGAAATAATAATCTCTCTTATGTGGTTGGGTAAAGGAAGGAGAAATTTAGGAGGTACTCCGAGTTTTTGCATGAGAATAATGGAACCCTAATTATCAGTGCATGGATCGGTATAAAAAGTGCCAAAGTCAAAAGTTAAAATATCTCTGCGTTCAGACAAAGTTTCTAAGTGCGCATTCATTTTTTTAAAATTTTAAAACGTGTAAGATAGTTCAAGCAGTTTTGTCAGTGTGCTTAGGCATCCCTTCAGAAAAGGAAGGAGAAATTGGAGCTTTTTCTAATTCTTGTCAAGTCATTTATGCTGAAATTTAAATGCTATAGTTCTTTGAATTTTGTTTTCAAACAAATTTTTGTTTCACTCTTATGAATTGATAGTCTGAATTGTGCGTATGAGAGATGGTTTCGATCTTCCAGTATTATTCTGGTGATTGTGCCATTAATTTATAACTCACTGGGTACTGCTTATTTTCTCTAACTTAGTCCATCCTACCTTTTAAAACATCCTCCTCTTTCTATCAACTCAATAGTGTATTCGAGTCTAGACATGAAATAAATATTTTGCAATTTAAATTTGAGTGTTGAACAGACAGCACTTTGATTATGTTTGAAGAATTTTCAATGAAAAAAAGGAGAAGAGATGAGAAAAAAAACTTACGGCTTCTATAATCTCATGAAGCAATTACCAAAAGTTTATGCCATGAGATTTATCAGTAACTTTTTTTATGTAACTTCATGTTTTTTATTATTTATCAACTAATAATCATTGACTGGGAAAGGATACATTTGGACACAATGATATCCTTTCCTCCTTTTTAAAATTCTTTATGGTAGGTACACCTGGTTGCTTGATCAGAGTTTTCAGTGAGGTTATTGCTTTGGGTTTAGGTTGGTTGGCTTGTGTCTCTATAATGAACAATTTGTTTGCAGGAAGATACTCTTTGTTATTAAGTTATATGGAACGTGATGGATAGAGATGTGTGAGATAGGTTGAAACACACTTTATACTACATTTTATGAAGCAGCGTGGGACGTTAATTGAAAATCTAACTCATTTCACTTTATTTATTTCAAAATGTACCAACGTTCTTTACAACTTTGACATTTTAGTAATCACTTAGAAAAAAAAATATTGGGCAAATCATACGGGAAGATAGTTATCTTCCATCCTTAACAAATTTGACTGCTTTGGAAATAATCAACTCATAAATATTTAGCTAATATACACCCAGAGCAATGGATTGTGCAAAATTAAATGCCTCATTGAAACAATTAATTTCAAATGCTATGATTTATTGAGCATACTTTACTGGAAATTTAATAGAAATATGGACTCAAAGTAATTTGAGCAGAGGATGTTTGCACTGTCTTTGATTTCTGGCCAACATATATTCCTTCTTACCCTGCAGGTGAACCTCATGAAAGAGCAAACTTCCAGGAAAGCTCTCTAATTGAATTTGTGGGTCAGAGTTTGATGAGAGGAGGCGATGACCACAGATTGTAAAAAGACTAAATAAATAAATAAACAAAATGAAGTAATCTTTTTATATTTCACATACCTCCTGCAGTTAAGCCCTCAGGGAAGAAAATGCCACTTCACTAAAAGCTGTTGTCATCATCTGTCCATTTCAAAAGAATACAGCTCATGCTTCTCAGAGCATCAATAACCAAATATATCCTCCAGGCATCTGAAACATTCAGTTCTGCAATTTCCCGTAAGGGGACTTGTACTTGGGCTTTAAGCAAGAGTTTCACACAGCAATAGAAGGCAGCAGGAATAGCCAGAAAGGCTGGGATGGGGAGTTGGAGAGGTGATAATGGAGTGGAGGTGGTGAAGGAGAGGAAGGTGATGAAAAAAATACCTACTCAGAGTCTTGGGTTAATTCAATCTATCTGCATTTATAGCAGAAAGGACACTGAGGTAGGACTCTGAAGACCTGGGTTCTAGATCCAATCTGTTAACGTCCTCAAGAAAATCACTCTGTTGTTTGTTAGACTAATTTTCTTACCTGTAAAGTGAAATCAGACAAATAAGCAAGACAAATGCTAAGATTTCTTCCAATTTAGGCATTCATTAACTTTTAAACTTTATTTTACAGGTTTCTTTCTTCAATTTTGCAAAAGTCAGATATCTTCCAAAAACAATTAAGCTTGGACACAGCTGAATTTTAATTTCCAAATACTTATTAATGATCAGTGAAGAACCATGTGGGTTTTGCTTTAGGTACATGTCTCCTTTGTGTTCATAATTCAAAATGTTTCCTAATTAAACCAAGCTTTTTGATTTTTATTATAATTTCTAAAATGTGTTATAATAATAAATCATTTCCCAAAATATTTTAAATCACACTTTCAAAACCACACTTTGGCTTCTAGGTAGGTATGAATTTTGTTGTCATTGTGTATTTTTATTCTCTCTACAATATTCTGTATCTAGGGAGAAACCCATTCTTGCCTTTTTGAGCCCAATAACCTAAGCATAATACATAATACAATTTATCTTATTTGACATTGAACTACTACCTCTTTCCAGGCATAGGATAGATGGTCTGGCCATGCTGATTTTAGAATGTACGCCTGGATCTGAACAGAAGATTGTTCCCAGTGACCTCTGAACTTCCCAAAAGTTGGTGAACATAAACTAAATCTGGGTTTCTTCATGTCTTAATGCTTCCTTCGTGACTTAATGATGCTATATTCTCATCCTTTTTTAGCCCGATAACTTAATGACTCCTTCATGTCTTAATGGTTGCTTCATGGCTTAATCCTACATTTCGGCTGAGCATGGTGGCTCACGTCTGTAATCCCAGCACTTTGGGAGGCCGAGGAGGGTGGATCACCTGAGGTCAGGAGTACAAGATCAGCCTGGCCAACATGGTAAAACCTGTCTCTACTAAAAATACAAAAGTTAGCTGGGCATGGTGGTGCGTGCCTATAATCCCAGCTACTCAAGAGGCTGAGGCAGGAGAATCGCTTGAACCCAGGAGGCTGAGGTTACATTGAACTGAGATTGTGCCACTGCACTCCAGCCTGGGTGACAGAGCGAGACTCCTCCTCAATTAAAAAAAAAAAATGCGGCCGAGCGCAGTGGCTCACGCCTGTAATCCCAGCACTTTGGCAGGCCGAGAACGGCGGATCACGAGGTCAGGAGTTGAAGACCATCCTGGCTAACACGGTGAAACCCCGTCTCTACGTCTCTACTAAAAATACAAAAAATTAGCGAGGCGTGGTCGCGGGTGCCTGTAGTCCCAGCTGCTCAGGAGGCTGAGGCAGGAGAATGGCCTGAACCCGGGAAGCGGAGCTTGCAGTGAGCCAAGATCGCGCCACTGCACTCCAGCTTTGGGGACAGAGGGAGACCCTCATCTCAATAGAAAAAAAAAAAGATACTACATTTCAATCTACTCAAGAAGAAACTTATATTTTTAATGCCAGCCTTTCAGCATATGGACAAATAGTGCACTCTAATCATAATGTAAGATAGAAAATACACAAATAATTACACGGATGGGACTGAAACATGGGAAATTTTTTTTCCTTTTTTTTTTAACAACTGGCTTACTAGTTGTGTGTGTGTGTGTGTGCACATGTGTTTTCAGTTTTGTGTGACACTTAACATAGGGGATTTTACCAGTACCCATACCTTGAGTCTCTCAGTTTTCTTTCATTAGGAAAGCATAAAAGACCTCATAATGTAAGCATGAGGCATTGTACCATTGCCATCAGCAATGTCACAGCATTTTTCTGGTAGTTGGTTGTTTAAGACACTTCACTGGGTTGAATTCTAATATGGTGAAAAGACAATGGTAAAGCTTTGTTTTCTTGATTTGTTTTAGTGTTTGTTTTGTTTGTTTAATTTTCCACAAAGTATTCTTGAGGTAATGGTCTTTGTACAGGTAGATTTTATCTGAGAAGTGGTTCCAAGGAACAATAGGGGAGGAAAAGAATGAGATAACAAAGAAGGAAAATCTAATCCAAAGATGTTTTATTAAGTTGGTCCACACTATGGGAAAATAGGACTCAATTTTGAGATTGAAACTCTTTGGATCTGAGCAGAATATGCTTCCAACTGTCTGCTCAAGAGACTGACTAATAATTTTACCCACTAGCTGCTACTCCCTATAATTCAAAGGCTGTCCAATGGTTGTTTAAATCTTTTGAACTTTCAGGCTGCTACATGCAGCTGGCTGTAGCCAAGACTGGAATTAAAAGGCTCACTGAGAGGATGTGGGCCAAGAATAAGGCGTGTTCAATACACAGGCCACACTAAATGGCATAAGGTAAGCACTCAGTAAATGTTCGTTATTTTATGTGCCAGAAACTACGGTATGATTTGCAGTGATGTTCTCAGGACTGAATATTATTATTTTCATTTAATAGATAATGATTCCATGACAAAAAGAAGAAAAGAAGAGAAGGGCAAGGAGAGGGAGAAAAACTTAGATAACTTGTCCAAAGTCACAAAACTACTAAGTAGCTGAGTCAAGATTAACACTCAAATCATTTGATTCCAGAAGTCACCTGCTTTTTTGTTTAAGAGAAGTCATATATCACAATGAAAAAATATTACTATCAGTCAGAAGTTGTGTGTGTGTGTGTGTGTGCTGCATCATGGATAAAATGTAAGTTGTTAAGCTAGAAAGTGGGCTCAAGTGATTACTCTAGAACTTACCTGTGTGTCTTTGATCAAATCAGTCAAACTCTTTAACTATTAATTTATTTGTATGTCATACTTTTTTCTGAAACATATTTCTGCACTCCAATTATTTAATTTAATTTATATTATATTCAGTGGAATTTTTTTTTTTTTTTTTGAGATGGAGTCCTGCTATGTTGCCCAGGCTGGAGCGTAGTAGCATGATCTTGGCTCACTGCAACCTCCGCCTCCTAGGTTCAGGTGATTCTGCTGCCTTAGCCTCCCGAGTAGCTGGGGATTACAGGCGTGCACCACCATGCCAGGCTAATTTCTGTATTTTTAGTAGAGACAGGGTATCACCATGTTGGCCAGGCTGGTCTTGAACTCCTGACCTCAGGTGATCCACCCGCCTCGGCCTCTCAAAGTGCTGGGATTACAGGTGTGAAGCATCGTACCCGGCTGTAGAATGTTTTAAATTAGATCAGAGTATCTCAGACTCAGAACCACTGACATTATGGGCCAGATAATTGTGGCTGGGGAAGGTTGTCCTGTGCATTGTAGGATACTTTAGCAATATTCTTGGTTTCTATCTACTAAATGCCAGTACAACTTCACTCTCAGTTGTAACAACCAAAAATGTTTCCAGACATCGTCATATGCCTCTTGCGGTGGTGGTGCAAATACCAGCCTCCCATTCCCATTAAGAACTGCTAACCATTGAGCTGGGGGATACTGAAGACACAGTTATGACTTACATATGTTTTATTAATGTTATTCCCAAGAAGGCCAATACAATTTTTTGGAATATAGTCTACAATCAAAGTTTTGTATAAAAGTTTATCTCATAAAATATTAAAAATCAGATGGCTCTTTTTGGATCTCAGAAACTGTTACTGCAGATTATTTTGAGCTGAAGGAGACGGGGGGCCTCAGAAACAAGAAGGTTTCTCTGACTTCCTCCTGCCTTTCTGTCTCCTGCTGCTCTTTCTCCTCCAAATCTAGCCATAGAAACCAGAATTCCTCCTACGAAGGTAGGTCATAAAAACTAGAATTCCTCTCCCAATGCAAGCCATAAAACATAGAAAGGTCACTCTCTGACCTTTTCCCTTCACCTTTGAAGAACTTCAGGTGTTTTTACCTATACCTGGAGGAAAGGAATGCACAAAGAAGCCAAGAAGAATCTGAAAAAAACAGTCCTTGCTAAGTTCTCCCTAGTTTATTACCATGGGATCATATCCTTTTTGTCCAATCATGTTTCTCCACAATTATTCACTTCTTTCTTCATAATTAGCATAAAAACACATTTTTCTCTGGGTCTTCAGGTCTTTGTCTCTGAAAGCTCCTGCATCATATAAAACATTGTTAAATGATTTTCTGTGCTTTTCTCTTGCTAATCTGTCTTTTGTTATAGGGATGTCAGATGAGACCTCACTATGAGTGATGAAAAGATATTACTTTTTGCCATACATTTTCGAGAGGTTTCTTAACACCAACTATTGATCTGCCAAACTAATGAAATTTCCTTTGATGCATTCAGATTTTGACCATTTTATCATTTAGCTTTCCAATCTTGAGCAAGATCTTGAGTTTGTCATTTCACTTTGATTATTAAACAAGTAGCACAAATAATAACATTGCTCTCAATACACTAACAGTAAATACCTATCAAATAAAACACCTGTTTAACACACTGCTAAATATACAATGGCCATTATTATGCATAATCACTATGCTTCTTAAGAGAATCAAGTATGAGTTTCAAAACCATGTCTTCTGCATAAGGATTTTAGATATTTTCTGCCTTCTTTGCAATTTTAATGGTTTGCTTGCAGTTTGCTTTTATCCCGTGACAAACTCAAGAGAAATCAATTTAATATGAAACAATAAGTAGTCATTAGTTATTTTCTGTTGTAAAGATTAAATGAGCTCGCTTCAAGCACTGTGTTAAATAAAGCTTTGCATACACTAAGTATATCTGGACAAAATGGCAGTGATTGTTTGCCTGCTCCTTTACTCCTTCCCCTTCCATCATAAGCCAGACACTTGATAAGCATTTTTGGAGATTCATAGTTACATTTTTACCTGAAGAAGTTGACAGTATAGGAAAGTAATACTTCTCAAATTCTAATCTGCATATGAATCAACTAGGTTACTGATAAAATGCAGATTCTGCTTTTGTAGGTCTAAGTTGGGGTCTGAGACTCTGAATTTCTGTCAAGTTCAAGGCGATGCCAATCTTTCTGATACAAGGACAACTCTTTGAGTTGCGAGGTAACAGGGGACAGTCGTCTTGTTATGAGAAAGATGTCAATCCTTTCTAGCTGAAGGGATTTAAGAATGGCTTGGTTGGTAATCTAGTCTCCCTGAGGCCATAGACCAAACTCAGTGTCTGATACAGAGTAAGATGTCAATAAATACTAGATAGATGAGTGAAGAAAGCATTTTAATGTGTGTCAGTTGATGTGTTTGTTTGAAAGTGTTCAGATGGAATTCAAAGGTATTTCAGATGGTAAGCATAAGTCACAGAGGCAATACAGGTCAAAATGGTGTTTCTCAAAGTGCAGTCCTCTGGACCAGCAGCATCAGCATCTTCTGGAAATTTGTTAGAAATACAAAGTCTGAGGTCCCACCCAAGTGTACTGAAGGAGAAGATCTGGGGGTAGGGCCCAGCAATCTGTGTTTTAGCAAACCCACCAGGTGATTTTGATGCATTTAAAATTTTTTTTTCTTTTCTTTTTTTTTTTTTGTTATTATTATACTTTAAGTTTCAGGGTACATGTGCACAATGTGCAGGTTAGTTACATATGCATACATGTGCCATGCTGGTGTGCTGCACCCATTAACTCACCATTTAGCATTAGGTACATCTCCTAATGCTATCCCTCCCCCCTTCCCCCACCCCACAGCAGTCCCCAGAGTGTGATATTCCCCTTCCTGTGTCCATGTGTTCTCATTGTTCAATTCCCATCTATGAGTGAGAACATGTGGTGTTTGGTTTTTTGTCCTTGCGATAGTTTACTGAGAATGATGATTTCCAATTTCATCCATGTCCCTACAAAGGACATGAACGCATCATTTTTTATGGCTGCATAGTATTCCATGGTGTATATATGTGCCACATTTTCTTAATCCAGTCTATCATTGTTGGACATTTGGGTTGGTTCCAAGTCTTTGCTATTGTGAATAGTGCTGCAATAAACATATGTGTGCATGTGTCTTTATAGCAGCATGATTCATAGTCCTTTGGGTATATACCCAGTAATGGGATGGCTGGGTCAAATGGTATTTCTAGTTCTAGATCCCTGAGGAATCGCCACACTGACTTCCACAATGGTTGAACTAGTTTACAGTCCCACCAACAGTGTAAAAGTGTTCCTATTTCTCCACATCCTCTCCAGCACCTGTTGTTTCCTGACTTTTTAATGATTGCCATTCTAATTTGATGCATTTTAAAGGTTGAGAACCACTGACTGAAAACGCAGATGCGAATTCAGATTACTTGGAGTGTAGGATATATGAAGAAGAATAAAAGAAGTTCTAAATGGATTACAACATCAAGGATGTGATTGGTATCTCTAACATTCCATTGATTATAATCACAGGACTGACAAGGCCAAAAAACATATTCCTCCCACTCACCCCATTCTCAATATCCTAAGCAATTAACATATCCCATATGGATACATCTTGCCTCATCAAAGAAGTACAGGAATAAAGATTGACTAGGAGGGACAGGGAATTTAGAGACAGCAGAAGCTGCAGCAGAGAGGAGGTAAGGATAGGCTCATAGGAAATACTGTGAGCCAGCTACGATTTAGAGGTGGGGAATGGCCGAATGAACCAAAAAATGGGTGTTGGAGAGAGAGAATACAAATATTAGCCTGAATCCAGGAAGCTAAATAAGACATCAGAGAAAGACTAAACTGAGAAGAGACTGAAGCTCTGCAATAATTGAAAGAAACAGAGCATCCAGGAGAAGAGGACTCTTCCTGATCTTAAAGAGACTTTAAGTTATGGAGGCACAAGTTAAACACTGTAATTCCACACACCAGTGCCAGAATTGCCTCTCCCAATGACAAATTTGTCAGCCGAGCACACAAACAGTCCTTGTGTAATGGACAATAAAGCACCTGTTGCCTACTTTTTAAAGTATAAATATTGTTTTTGTTAAAGTCTGAATAATTTCTTTATTAAAGCTAAGACAACAGAGTCTTACTACTTAAACTATTTAAATTTGTGGAAACAAAATATTTCTCAAACTCAGCAGATGGCCAAAATAGACACTTTCCAAAGAGCTTGGGAGGGAAGAGGGAGGAAAGGCCCAGCAATGGTGAAGGGAAAAGAGCCCCATTTTAAGTAAAAGAAATACAGTTGTAGTTCCAGTTCTGCCACTATGTCTGTGACTTTTGGTGAGTTGCTTCCCCACTGTCTGTTTCTGTTTCCTTATTCATTGCAGTCCAAGTCCTTACTTTTCCTACCAAGTCTTAGTGTTAAACATATTAATCCTTGAGAAAGTTATTGTAAGATTACAAAGGGCTAGGTACAGTATTGAGAAAACTCATCTAAAACAAATCTTGCCTCTTTTCTCTCTCCTGGCTCTTCGCTCCTCTAATTCTCTGAATTTTTGCAAAAATTCATAAATTAGCCACACTTATATACATTCTTGTAAATAATTATCATTTGTTTTGCAGTTATTCTTTTTGAAATATCTAACTGTAATTTTCTCCAAAATTTTCAGAATATGAGAATCATCAATATAGTCAAATGAAAAATAAATGTTTTGTCAACCTGGGAAAAATATATGATTTATTAATGAAACTGCAGGCTCTCAATTATTCATATTTTTATTTATTTACTTATCCTATGCATTTATTATTTATTGATAAATAAATAAAAGGACATGCATTTTATCTTTGTTATACACTATTTGCTTTGGAAGAAGTCATTGAGCCTTTGTTTCTGTATCTACAATATTAGCAAAGTGTTCATCATAATGAAAACTAATATATATGAATCTTGACATGTGCACCTATTTAAATTAATTACAATATAATACTTTCTAAACTCATCAGATGATTGAGTCTGGCACTTTCAAAATAGCTTGTGTAAACAGATCATCCAGGTGCTTTACCTGAATTGTTTTATTTGTTCCTCACAGTGCCCCTAAGTGCTCCTCTGCTTTCACTTCTGATGAAGAATTAAAGCTTCTTTTCAGGAGTAAGATCCTAGAGTCTTTACTCTTGGCCACTACCCTGAGGTCTGTGTGGAATTAACCTTATCATCATTCTTGGATGTGGAGTTGGGCATTGTTTCCTTTCTAAAACATGATGCATGTTTTCTCCAGCACCTGGCATGCATATTTCATAGTAATCCATAGATATTTAGTAAATTATTATTAAATAAATGTATTAAACTTTCATATGGCAATTTCTGAGTTTAAGGGGAGTGACCAATTAGGCAACAAGGAAACAGCACACATTAAAAAACAAACAAACAAACAAAAATCCACACAGATAGACTTGGCATTACCCATACAGTTGGCATTAGGTAAATCAAGGTCAACACAAATGTCTTTTCTTCATTCAATCAACATACATCTGAGTTTTGAGACATGGGTTAGTATTAGCCTGGATAGGGAGGGGAGGTGTAAGCAGACACACGGAAGCATTGGTGGATAAGTTATAACATAAGAGTTATGTTTTGAAAGTGATGGGAACAAAATGAAGAATGAGATTGCAGTTTTGAGCAAGATGTAACATTCATTGGTAAAGCATTTGGAAAATATTCTGGGGATAAGGCATTCCAGGGGAAGAGTGACAAGTTCATTATTCCATACGTGGAAGATCATTCTAGTGGCTGTATGGGAAATGGACAGAAGAAGACTAGACTTGATATGAGATACACAAGAAAAAGCCTATTAAAATGGTTCAGGGGAGAGATGATGGGGCTTGGAATGAAGGCAGGGACATCAGTGGGAATAGAGAAAAAGTGTGAGAGTGAATATATATACATATATATATATATTTATAACATATATACAGTATTTTTTTTAAAAAGACTTATAGCCAGAGGTAAGAAGAAAAAAAATGGTCGACCAAATGGCCAGCTATGCCCCCCAAGATTCTGAAGACGCACTGCTTAGTACCAGACTCCTTGGCTTGTCTCCAAATTAAATTTTGTAGTCTTTCTTATTGCCTCATTAATTGCCCCTATTCTTTTCTTAGCAGCGTAAGGCAACATGAATTTCAGGCACTAAAATTCAAAATCCAGATGTGTAGAAGAAATATCACTAACTGGAGCTTCAACAAGTATTAAACTCCTACTAAACATATTTAATTTAGAATTAATAAGGTGATGGTATGGAAATTAAATCCCCTATGATTGTCAGGGAAGAGCACCTATTGAGGTATAAATATATGACAGATAAATCTACTTGCAATGTAATTAATTCAAATCTGCAGAACCAATAAGTGTGTGACGATGTTCTTATTATTACATTACACTTGTGAGAAATGCTCAGGAATTTAATTAGCAGTTACCCACACAACTAAGGAAAATGAGATATTAAGCATGCTATCTAATTAACTAGCTATAGATGGCTTGTTAAATAAATATTAAATGTATAAACACTTGAGACTAGCTTGGAAGTGTTGCCCTAACTAGATATCCATTTACTTATGAGTTTTTTCCCCAAAATAATAGTAATTTTAAGAACTAAAAATACACATAGGCTTCCAGTGGAGGTTACAGCCTTTATGGGACTGTTTTCCTTTTCAGCTCAATTAGGCCTTTGTCCTCGCCTTCGTTCCCAAATTTAAGCTATAGTTTAAACTATGAGATCACATGCATTATGCAAGCAGTTTTTACAACACTCTGGTCAGTTTTCTTACAGTGTCAATATCTCCATTTTACAGATATGGCTGCTGAAATGTGGACATGCTAATTTGTTCCGTGTCACACAGCAAAACAATATTGAATGCTTTATTATTGCAGCATTTCTAAATACCGTCTATCCCTACAAAGCAGTCATGACGATATTGATGTAAATCAAACATCATTCCTCTATTCAAAACTCCTCAATGACCTTCCATATCATTAAGAGCAAGTGCTTTAATTTTTAAGGCTCTTCATGAGGTGGCCACTGCTAACATTCTCTGCAACTTCAGATCCATCACATGTTTGAGCTCGTGTCCTACCAACTCTCCCTTTTATTTTATCTACTCCTGGTGCTCATGTGTTCACTGTTCCTGGACCATTGTAGGCAATTTCCAGCATCAGGACATTCATTGATGCTGTTTTTTTCTTATTCCCTCAATTGCTTCCTATCTCTACTCAAATATTACCTTATCAATGAGAGGGAGTCCAAAAAAGAGGGGTCTCATTTCTACCATTCCCATCCCTCCAACTTGCTTTATTTTTCTCTGATCATAGCACATACTACAAATTTGGCATGTCTATTTGTCACTTGTGTGCCACCCCTCACTGGACTATAAAGTCCACAAGAGCAGGAATTCACGTTTGTTCATTATAATATCCCTAGCACAAAAAGTAATGATGCCCAGACATGGCTTATTTAATGAAAAATAAAAGAACGATCTGTGAACAATAGCATCTATATGCCATACTAGAAGGTTCCAATTGGTCACAATAATCCCAATTTCTACATTTTTCAAAGTTCATGTTGAGTAGTATAACACAATACACGGTTAGAAATCGGTCTGGCTCTTTGCTTATTTTTTTTTTCTTGAATCTCAACATAGTCCCTCATGCTCATTAATGATAATTTATGTATTACTTGAATCGAGTTTATTGTGCATTCTATTACCCAACTACTTTTTGAGATTTTCATTACATACTCTCTCCAATTCAAAAGGGTTCAAATTCAACCAATTACTTCAAAATCATCTGAGATTGTTTAAAAAAGAATTCTACTAGTCAAGGATTTATTTTTTATGCATTGCTACATTTTCGACTCTGGAAATTTATATCATCTTTTTAGGATAGATCTCGGAATCTTTCTTGTTAAGATGGGGAATTGGAATGTGTGATCACTAAGATCATTTCCAGGGAATGGACAGATACTTCGCAAACCAATATTTAACTTCATGGATGTTTCTAGAGTATTGTCTAATATTTTAAAACATCTAATATCTTATTAATATGTCTCCCATTCTGTAAAGTAGAGGTGATTAATCCCTAGGGAAAAAAATGACAACGTCTATAAAAATGCAAGGTTTAGTTTAGTTTGTTTTGTTTTATCTCAGTGTTTTGATTAGCATCTTTGAATGATATGAGTGGATAGCAGCAGGATAGTCTTGAAGGCTTAAAAAAATACATCCAAGATGTTAAGGAGATTAAGTCAAGTGTTAGAAAATGAATTTTTGTAGTAATTAGATGAAAAGAGAACATAAATGGGGAAACAGTTGTTTCCAAACATCTGAAAGATTGTCTTGGTTAAGAAAGTTAAGTTTGTCTGTTTTTGCTTTTCTCTTTATCCCAAGACAGTAGAGCAAGTACCAATGAGAACTCAGATGGCATATGGAGAGTCTACCTTGGCATAAGTACAATAAACATGTTGTCTGTATATAACAGTTTAAATAGAAAAATGAATTAATTCTACTTAGAACTTAGACAATAGAGACAAGAACAAAAAGGCCCACCATTTTCTGAAGATGTAGAAAAACACATGGATGGAAATATATCAATAATTTGTAATTATATTGCAGAGTTAACAATGGGAAACAAAAGCAAAACATAAATATGAAGTTGTTTCTAAATAATTATGACATGTAGAATCACAGGCAGATGAAATGAGAGATTAATCAAGACTTAGTGAGTTTCATATATCTGGAGGGTATTTAAATGGAAGTTGGATGATATTTACTTGTGATGCTATGAACATTATCTGAACCAAAAACACAATTTATTTCCTATAAAGTTTCATCTAGCCCTGGTTTTCAATGAAATTACAATTACAATTTATTTCACTTGAGAAATAATGAATGCCTAAAATTTACTCTTAAATAGAGTAGCAAATAAATATTAACATGAGTATAAATAAAAATATGCATATAATTTCTCTTTAATAATCTCTGATGATATTTGAGGTAATTTGGTCAAATTTGAACTCCATTGAATTGGAGAGAGTATGTAATGAAAATCTCAAAAAGTAGTTGGGTGATAGAATGCACAGTAAACTTCATTCAAGGAATACATAAATTATCATTAATATGTATGAGGGACTATGTCAAGATCCAAGAAAAAAATTAAGCGAATAACCAGACCCATTTCTAACTATGTATTATATTATATTGTTCAACATAAACTTTGAAAATTGTACAAATTGAAGTTATTGTGATCAATCAGAACCTTCTAGTGTGCCAAAAATGCCACTGTTGACAGAGCAGTCTTTTATGTTTTCCGCTACATAAGCCATGTGCCAGCCACTGTTACTTTATTTGCTGGGGATATAGTAATGAACAAATGTGGATAGAAAGAGAAAACAGGGATACAATGACAATATAGTAAAATTTTAATTGGCATAACTAGGTGAAGGGTGTAAAGATAGTCATTGTACTATTATTTTAACTTTTCTCTAGTAACAATTTCCTTATAATTTTTTCAAAATAAATAATAAGTTAAAACCACATGTTTAGGAATGGCCTTCCTAAATAGCAACATGGAAGAAAATATGCGGATATTGAGCGTCTCTTAATTCTCAATGTATTTTTATTAAAATGTAAACAAACTTTAGATTGACAATTAATTTCCCTTTTTCTCAAGGATCCCCAGAAATTGTTTCATTTCTATTTTTTTCTCAAAAACAGGACTTTTGTATTAGTTCCACATGTATATTTTCTGTATTTTTTCCAACATCTGTAATTAAGAATCCTTAAGACAATTGTTTCCTTTTTAGTTCATATTTAAATTGTGAACAATGTAAATACTGGTTGAAAGAATAAAAAATTTGATTGACTCAGAGCTTCACTCTTGAAAATAAGACTATAACAAAGAAAGAATAAGTAACATCATGTTCATACAGCATATTGGGGATAAAGTTACTTGGAACTTGGTATCATTCCAAAGTGACACAATGAGGTCTTTGAGTAGCTAAACTACATAAGACAGTAAAAGAAGATTAAATTTAAATGCCTCTACCTTTGGTTGTATGATTGTGGTCTTCATTCCTTATCAACTTGGTTTACTAGAACTGTCAACTCAGAATCACCTTCCCTATGTGGTTTCAGGTTAAGGCTGGGAAGAACAGAAACTTATAAAAAGGATTTCCTCATTTTTTAAAACTTTTTATTTTAGAATAATTTTAGAATTGTAGAAAAGCTACAAAGGTACTATAGAGGGTCACCATATGTCCCTCGGCTGGCTTTTCCTAGTGTTATCATCTTATAAAGCCATGGTACATATGTCAAATCTAAGAATGAATATTTGGTACAATACTATTAACTATTTGGTACAATATCATTAACTAACCTATAGAGAGGGGGTCTGTTTGTTTTCCTGTTCCAATTTCCCATCCAAGATACCATATTACATATTACATTTAGTGGGCATATCTCCTTAGACTCCTCTGATCTGTAACAGTTTCTCAATTTTTCTTGTTTTTTATGAACTTAATAGTTTTGTGGAGTAGTAGTCTGGTGTTTTGTAGAATATCCCCCAAACTGAGTTGATGTTTTCTTATTATTTGACTTGGGTTATAGTTTTTTGGGGGGGAAAAACATAGAGGCAAGGTGCCCTTTTATTATATCATAGCAAGGGGTATCCATATGACTTATTATTGATATTTTGAAACTATGTCACTTGTTTAAAACAGCATTTGAAAGTTTTTTACACTAATACATATTTTTTTTCCCTTTTCATACTCTATTCTTTGCATGAGAGTCACCTATCCCAACCCACACTCAAGAGGAAGTAAACTAAGCTCTGCTTAACAAAACAGGAAGAATCTACATATATTATTTGGAATTTTTCTGTAAAAAAGACTTTTTCTTTCTCACTAATTTATTTATTTGTTCAATCATTTATTTGTATCAGCAGGGACTCATGAATATTCTATTTTTGGGTTAAAATTCAATATTTTGCCCCACAATTCACCAATGGTGACTCTTTTGTCTGGTTTCTCTCTCCTTTTGACAAGGTCCCATCTTTCTTTTGTTGTTTTTTTTTTTTTTTTTTTGTTATTTCGTCACCTCTTTGTTTTCTAGTAGTCCAAGATGTTGCAGGTTTGTCATGCTTGTATCTTTCCAGTTCCCATTCCAGAGTCAGTCTTTTTTCTAAGAATCTCTGATTCCTTTTATTTTAGAAAGGTACATACCATTTTGAATGCTAAAATGAAACAAAGGCCATTATTTTCTGAAATTCGTTATAGTCAGATGCAATGATGGACAGATCTAGAGGTGGCCAAAAAGTTCCAGATTATTCTTGCTCTCCTTTCTTTTGACTTTTTCCTGACTGATGATCCTGTTGCAGAACAGGCTTCAGGACAACCACTATGTGCTTGTCCGTAGACTCACAGAAGTAGTAGTTATGCAGAACCAAAAAATTCCCAGTGATCTTCCAACAAGCTTTCCTTTTGCTGTCCCACCTCAGAAACTGAACATAGCCAATGACTGTCTCTCTGATCATCTAATTACCTTTTTGAACTTTCATTTCTCCAGTTCCTTTCCCAGTTGTAAAATATTTGATTTTTGTGATAATAAAACATATTCCATAATACTCATAGTGACTCTGCTCCTAGAAATAGTTCAGACTAGAGAAGTGAAAATATATCTTAAGTTGTTTCTCTAATCTGACTAAATATAAAAGCATTGATTACCCTGAAGCCAATAGAATATTGGACACTGGTATTACATAGAATGTGGTGGAAAAACAGGTAATTAAATTGCCATCTGTAGTCACCTGCATTTGAATGCCAATAGCATACTTTAGTGGAAACAAATAGTATAATAGGGTTGGTTGATTGTCTCTATGTGTGCTTATAAAACTTGAAAGAAGAAAATGGTAAGCTCAGGGTTTTAAATTGCCAGGTCAATATCTAAATAAGGAAAAAATTTTTTCTGTTTGCCCTAAATGCAATTCTTATCTTCTATAGAAAATGGTTTATAATTTCAGGAAATTAAACTCAAATTGTAATCTTTGAGGACCAAATTTACAAGATAAATTAAAATTACAATATTATGGAGTCTCATGTTAAGGTTATGGCATTGATTGTTACAGTCTGATACCTTCAACACTGGGATGGGGAATGATGTAAAATTTTAAAGAAACTAAGGACTTTGCCCCCAAAGTTTTGGTTAGTGTTCCCCTGTCTAAGAAATTTAGTACACCATTTTCTAAAGAAATGAGGTAATTTTCCTGCAGGGGACCCTGGCTCCTCCTCAAAATCAGTGCTTACCACCTCTCCTCGCTTCCAAACATATAAATAGGCTTAACTTCTATCAGGTCCTAAGGGTTTGTACACAAAGTATGACTCATGGGACAGCAGCATACCTATCAAAATAATTGTATAATTTTGCCTATTCATATATGAAAAAACTTGAGGTTTCCTCAGTTCTGAAATGCATAGTTGAAATACAACTGGCTAATTCTCCACATTGATGTCTCTGAAATGCAAGATTTTATAGTAGGAAAGGGCAAGTTGAAGTCTCTAGAACTATCTTTTCCCCATCTTAATATTAAAGCAAAAGCAAACATGAATTTCTGGAAGGACTGCAGAGATTAGAGCCTCACACACACAAAAAGAAAAAAAGAAAGAAAGAAAACTTGAAGACTCCTGCCACGTCTATTCATCATGCGTATTTGGCCTGTGTAGAACACAGATGGATCTTACAAACTAACAGTACATGACCCTAAAACTTATCAGGTGGTTATTCCCACTGTAGCTGCTTTTAAAACTGTGGCTTTTTTGCTGGAGTCAATGTTGTTCTCCATCTCAAAGTTTTAACTATACTAGTCTCCATCTTCATGATACCAAGCTCTCATTTCAGTCTGTTTTACCAACTGTTTACCTTTCCTAGAAAATGTCTCCAGATGTTATGTAGTTTTCTGCCTTAAAATCACTGTCCAGTTCCACTTCTTTGTAATATGCAACAGATGATACCAACCTGTTTTCCTCTGTTGGAATGCTAGGTTTTCTGACTCATTGTTTCACACTCTTTCTTGCTCTTCTTACTATTGCATTTCTGGGCCTCAGCTTACCAACAAAATGGGTGTTTGGCACTGATTCTGATAGGAAGCATCAAGATAAAAAAAATTCAAGACATTAAAACATGTTTAGTTCTGAGGCAGAACCAGATATCATACTATATTATACCACCAAAACCTCAGACCAACTTTACGTGGTGTTACTAGTCCCTTTTTACAGGTACGAATACTGTGATACCAAGACTTTGGATGACTTAGTCAGAAGAGACAGCTAGATACAAAGGATGCCCATTTATTTGATGCCAGAGTTGGCCTCTTGAGCCCCACTTTCTCCTTTTTAATGTTGTGGGTTATTCAGTCTTTAAACTCACAAAATGCTTCTCGCAAACATATTTCCCCTTGTACTATTAGGTTTTATTACAAAAATTGGGTTGAATACAGATAGGTTTAAAATCCCTGCATTGAATCACATTGAATAGAATAAAAAAGAAAGAAAGAAGAGAGGGAATTCCACTTTTCTTCTGCTGAGATCATCATTTTGCAAAAAGAAATAAACCTATTTGTCAGAATTTCTTGAAAAAATAGACCAGATACTTGACCCATATTTCCTTGGCCACCACATCTGAGAAAAAAACCCGGATCATAATAAAGTCAGAATTTTTTCTCCCCTCCCAGTCCTAACATTGTGAATCCAATTTGTTCTGGGAAACTGAGTGGCTTTGAGGATTACCTTCTTTTCTGCCAACAAGATATTACAATTTCACCAGCTTCTTCTTCATCTGAAAATAGGCTTGAAAGAAAACGTAGCTGTTTATCAGGCAAATAATTCCAAATTATAAGAAAGAAAGCTAATAAAATGGTAGAAAATCTCTTCATGCTACATTTGTAACAGCATCATGTACAGCACATTCCACCACCTCCCCATTTTTACTACCCCCTTAGCACTGCACATGCACACACACACACACACACACACACACACACACACTCATGTGGTATGGAGGTGAGGTCTTTCGTTCAGGGTAATAACATAAAAGATGGAGCCACTGAAGTTTGAAAGGGAAGGTTATTTCATTACTATTAATTTATTTGGCTACTTAATTTTATCCATTTTGGACTTGCAGGTGGCAGTGCTATTGATTTTGTCAACGTGGCTATGGCTATTTTGCACCAAAATTATTGATAGTCTTCATTTCAACTTGTATTTTGGTGTGATTCTCTTTGCCCAGCATGGGTGAAGCATGCACTATTTAAGTCTTATCTGTGGTGCTAAATGCGTGACATTCGTGATCTCATTTAATTATGGCAATTAATCCCCACAATGGGCATGCTGGTGCAAAATGGTAATACTCTTATTACCATTTTGATGATGAGTATAGATGGGGCCCAAATATACTGAACACTCTGCTCAAGATTCAGTATTTAGTAACTATTGGAAAGGGGATTGAAACTTGGGCTTGTTTGTGCTTGTAATTACTGCCCTCTATTCATGTAACTTTTCTTGATTATTTTCTCTAATCATTCTCTTTTTATAGCTGCTTTATTTCCTTACACTCATCTGTCTTAACTGTGTATTATCATATGAGTCCCTACACCTAAGAATTCAGTCAGACTATTTGTTTACTAATACGCAACCCGTATGAGATGATGTATCTAAAACAGAGATTACTGTGAGTAGTAAATCCTTGTATTTACTTGCAAGAATGACATAAAGGAGATATATAGAGCTAAAATGTTTTGCGATGACATAGGAGTGATTGATCTTCACTTGTTATGGGGCAATTGGGGAAAGCTTTTCAAAGCAGGTGGCATTGGAAATGAGGCTTGAAGAATAGATAATGGTAATAGCAACAACAATTTGTAATGCTCAGGAAGGTGGAAAAGGCGGGTAGATGAAATAGAGGGAGGTTGTATTTAAAAGGGTATTCCAGTGTCCTTCTAAATCAATAAACACACACAAATATTCTCGCAATGCTGAATTTCCTAATATGTTTGTCACTTAACTTCAGGTCTTTGCAAGTTAGTTTTTAAAAAGTTAAATGCTGAACATCGGAAAGCTGTCAGGAGTGAGGAAGAGAAACAGTGACATCTCTCCTGACCCGGCCTAAACTAGAACACACAGATGGGAAAGAAGACATGCCGATTGTTGGCTTGGATACTGTGCAATGAACCGGAGAGGATGATCCGGTGCGACAGCCTGGAATGTGTCAGAGGGGATTAGGGACAGAGGTCAAAGGTGGCCGCAGAGCGCCTCACCAGCTGACAGTTCTGGAATGAAGGTCTCCAGCAGACAGCCCCATGAGATGCCCAAGAGGCAGTGGGCTCTTCAAGCTAGCCAGTGACTGCCACAGCAGATGGGGAGGCCCTGGCCGCGGATTCCCAAATGTGCTTAGTGTGTTTGCCTAAAGGCATGAGCACATTGGTATCAGAGGCTTTTTTTTTTAGGGGGTTTTTAGGGGGAGATATCAGCTGATCTAAATCAGCTAGACCTATTTACGCTTCCAAACGGTGAAGCAAGACTCCTCCCAGGTAAACCTAATGTCTTTTTGTTGCATTTTTAAAAGTTGTTGATAGTTTCAAATGCTGATCATCTCACCTTATGCAACCTAAGCTGCATATGGGGGAAAAAAAAAAAAAAACTTTGTGGAGGAGGAGATGAAATTTTTGGCACATTCTGGGGGTGGCAAATGGTGAGTACTTAGATTTGAATGCCATCACAGCAACCTGTCTATATTTGGCTACTCTTCAACAATTTATCTTCATCAACTTTGTGCTTGCGCTGAGGTGGAAACACTTCTTTCTCTCCAGTATCCGTAGACACTGTGATTCTCTCCTCCTCACTCAATTCTCCAGAATTTAGGAAAATATTCCTTTCCATGTTAATGATTATGCTTGGTGTATTTCTTTTTAATTTTACGGAGGGGTGAGTGGGTTCCAACCTAAGGAAAGTAGAGTAAAGCAACCACCACAACAAAACAGAAGTAGAGAGAAATATGCCTCCTCACACAGGCTGCCTTAACCCTGAACAGACTGTGTGGTGCTTCAACCTCATATAGATTCTAAATTACTGGTGCCTGCACAGACAAAATGTCAGGGTCTACCCTAGCTTTCCAATTCAGTTTAGTTATAGGTGCAGCCATTTCTGAAGACTTTTATGTGTGTTTTCTTAGAATGTATAATTTTTGTTCATTTTGCTGCTTTTTAACAAGGAAAGAAGAAAAGCAAAGACTCAATGCAGCAATTCACTATTAGATGCCAATTAATTATTAAGCATTTTGTAAGTGTTATCTAACTCGTTTGACTGCAGTCTTTGGCATTAAAACAGAGATTAGTTAAGTAGAATGTTTCACGTGATTGATTAATAATGAAATATAGAATATGAGTTGACAAAGGGCTTCTCTTTATATATACATAACAAAATTATTGCAAGTTTTGTAAATGTAGGAAGTGTATACAAATGCATTCACACATATGCATGCCTTTCTCATATACACATGACTTTACAAAGTTATATAGGACGTATGTGTATCCTTAGATTTCTTCATCCATCTGGGCTTCACATTCATTATGTATAAAAGAATTAGGGATTCTGTAACTCAATCCAAGATCCCTTCATGAACTAATGGCCTAAAATTAAAAGTCCCAAACTCTCAAGGCATGAAATTTTGGCTTATTGTGATGTACAGCTAGAGTCTTAAAAACAGCATGATAATTACAACAATAGCTTTTGTGAGAAGTGAAAAAAGAGGCAGGGAATGGAAATGGGGCACCAACCTATATGAGCACTTACCTTTGATCAAAGTACCAGATGCTTGCATCATCATATTTTTTTTCTAATCCTCACAACATCTCATTGTAAACATATTTCTTACACACCAGGATATGGAAACAAAGGGGGTTTAGGTTAATGACCACACACAGAGTTTATAGGTAACTGGGATTCAAATTCACATAAACAGCTGTCCTGCGTTTATTGACCCTTGCTATTTTCCGAGTGATTGGAAAAGTCCTTGAGATATGACGATAATGAGAATTAGCCTCTGCTGTCAAGAATTGCAATACTTAGCAGAGCTGAAAAGCAATCACGTTAACAGTATCTGTTTAAACCTTTGTTATCGGACCTCAGCAGGGAAAATTCAAGGGAAATTCCTTTGAATTGAATGTATAATTATTTTTAGGAAAAATGTATATGAGTAGGTAATGGGTTTGAGGGGGAAAAAAAACATTTGGAAAAAAGGAATTCCAAAGAACAGAAAATACAGCTTCATGCCTGGGCTGTGGAATAAATATTTCCATGAATTCTCTAGCCCTGTGGAGATGGCTACAGAGTTTTCTCACTTTGCTTGGCATCTCTTCTTTCTCATTCTGCCAAACTCTAGCATAGTAATTAAGCCCACAGAGCCCTTCAGTGTGTTACATACGCACCCCTTCACATAGAGCTAGACAGCGTTGTATGCCAGGGAGCCAGTGGTTCATAACTCGAGGAAACATGTCCATTGTAACGCCTTGTGCTGGGCACAGGCAAGAGTCTCCATTCACTTTTACATTTGCTGGCACAATATAAGCCCTGGAGTATAATGGATTATGTTACATATATCAAATTATGAAATGCACAATTCTTTTTAAATTTCTCTAAAGGGTGCCCTCTTATTTTTTATGCATTCTAGGGCTACGCTAGATATAAATTTATCATTTGAAATTCAAATGGTTATAGTTATAAAGCTGCTGACTCGTAAAAACAGGAAATCTAGCATATATCAGAATCTGAAAGCAATGCATGATTTGCTGAACTTTTATGATAATTTCAATAAATTATTGAATTAGCTCTGTAGTTTTACAAATATGCTTAAAAATGTTCAAATGTTTACAGCAAAGAATAACACTTTTTTTGGTCTTTTGCCCTACTTGGAAAACAAATTTCAGCTGACAAGCAAGTTTGAGACCTGCAGCCACTCATCAAAGAACAATAAAATTTGATTATTTACATTTCTGCAAGGTCCACTGGAAAACTAACTTAAACAGTTATTACCAATCTGGCTCTTACAGCTTTTCCATATTCAAAATGTCTATTGACCAGCATTTTTTTTCATGAGAAATCTTTAGAATTTAATCTAAAATTTATGCAAAATGGTTCAGATTGATATAATTTTACAGGATTTCACTCTGACCATTAGAAATTGGAATTGGAAAGAGACCCAGGATTCCAATGAGAACTGAAATAGAAATGCATGTCAAAGACTATTTAGTATTTTGCTGACATCTGCACCATCTATTGATTCTATTTATGTAAATATGAACCAATTGTATCACCATACAAAATTCCATTGAGTTTGTACCCCCTCATCTAGATGTGTAAGCAGTTTGCTAGGTTTCATTATCATTTTTAAGTGTAGATGACTCAGGGTCTCAGATTAAATAACTCCCTCCTTCACAGTTATTTTTTATTGTCCAGGTTTTAATAGAAACAATGAGCTAATTCTGTATATCAGGATTGGGAACCACAAATTTTTACTTCGTCTATGGGTTTGAATTTACTGGTTAACTGTTAGTATCTACATCATTGAGCAGATATCTCTTCCTGCATCTCTTATTGATGCATTTGTTTTTTCACTGATATGAATATCACAAGACAAACCCCTACAAACTACCTCCTTTGTGCAAGAAACTTTTTTTTTTTTTTTTTAAGACGGAGTCTCACTCTGTTGCCCAGTCTGGAGTGCAGTGACCAAATCTTGGCTCACTGCAATCTCTGCCTCCCGAGTTCAAGCAATTCTCCTGTGCCAGCCTCCTGAGTAGCTGGGATTACAGGTGCCTGCCACCATGCCTGGGTAATTTTTGTATTTTTAGTAGCGATGGGGTTTCACCGTATTGATCAGGCTGGTCTCAAACTCCTGATCTCAGGTGATCCACCCGCCTCGGCCTCCCAAAGTGCTGGGATTACAGGCGTGAGTCACCATGCTCATGCAATAAATTATTCTAAGAGGGAGAAGTACTTTGAGACCCTCCTCTACCACTTAGACCCATTCGTATTTGTCATCCATAAAGTGTGAGTATCCTTCTAATCCAATTTTTACCCATTTAGGTGCATCTAATAATAATATGTAAGTGAACAATGTAGAAATATTTATCTAAATTAAGTGGAAAATTATATCAGCTGGACAAATAATGCCATAGTTAAGGGTAAGGATTATTTAAGGTATTATTTAACAAAATGGGATAATAAATTTATTTAAATAAGTTCAGAAGTTGTCGACATAGCCCCTGACACAAATGGCTGAAATTGATAGGCTTTTACATTTGTTTTCTAACTTAATCCTGCCAACAATTTGTTAGGTAGGCAAAAAATTATTATTTATCTACATTATTCACTTGAAAACATCTGGGTCCGGGAACTTTCCCAAACTCACATTTAGCAAATAAAAGCAGAGGATGCCCATTTAAATTTGAATTTAAGATAAACAATTAATAATAATTTAGCGTATGTGTGTTCCATACCATATTGATATTTTGTTATGACTGAAACAAACAAACAAAAATATCCAATATTTAACTGGGATTCCTATATTTCACGTGGTGGCCCTATACATAGTTAAATTAGAGTTATAAAATTCATAATCATGTTTTTATTTCAATCCCAGCATACTTTCTGTCATGCCACATTGGCTTAAAATTGTGATCTTAAGTCCTACCCACTCCCAGCCTCAAGGTTATATCAATGTCTGTGATTTGGATAATTAGCAAAGCAGAAACCATTGGTATGATTGTCTAACCAATATTGTCTTTATCCAGTGCAGAATTAAAGATTCAGCGTGGTGACATCTTTTCAAAATGGTCTCCCTAAGACATGCTCAGATTACATTTTTCATCTCTAGTTATCCTGCCTGTGTATTGAAAAATGGCCTCTTTTCAAAATGGTCTCTCCAAGACATGACCAGACTACATTTTTTTATCTCTAATTATCCTGCCTGTGTATGCTCTATGTACATTGCCAAACTAATATATTTGATTGGCTTAGCATGCAATGTGAGTAAAAGAGTTGGAATCTAGGGGAAAACCCACAATTACCTTGAACCCATCATTATTTCTTGTATTTATTTATTATTTTTAATTTTATTTTATGTACTTATTTATTATAATACAGTTTACTGACATTTTAGGAGATTCCAGTTACACCTAAAATAAAATATTACATCCTGAGCTACATGAAAAAAGCTCCTTTTGTAATGGCATGTCATATTAATCGTAATTTTACCACCATGTTTTATTTGAAGAAAAAAAAAAGAGTTCATTTTCAGTAAAACATTCAAAAGTACTGTTCATAGAACATGACTTTGATTACATAATAAAGGCTTCTTCTTCATTTTTAATAAAAGTTCCTCACCTTTTCCTATATCACTTGCTTTAATGTAAAGATTGAAACCATTGTATCCTTAAAACATAAGCCGTATTTGTTCAGTGATTATGATTATGGCTGTGGAGTCAGAATACTTGCCGTTTGTGTCCCTCTGACTTCTCATTGTGTGCCTTTGGCAAGCTATTTAGCTTCTCTAAGTGTTAGATGTTTCATATATAAAACAGCCATAGAGACAACACTTAGTACAGATTGTCTCTTACAGTCTTTGCAACAACCCTAAGGGCAAAGTGTCTGGTACGTAGTGAACAGTTACAACTGTGATTATTACTACCTGTGCCTTTATAGAGCAAGGTTCTGTTTCTGTACTTTCTGGAACTTCTTTGTTAAATTCACTCATGAACATTTAATTTATTTACTTATATCATTTCTTCTTCTTTCATGCCTTCCTTCCTTTTTTCCTTCCTTCCTTTTCTCTCTTTCTCTCTCCTTCTTTCATTGTTCTTTTCTTTCTCTCTCTTTCTTTCTTTTTCTTTCCTTTCTCTTTCTCTTTGTTCTTTCTTTCTTTCCTTTCTCTTTCTTCTCTCTTCTTTCTTTCTCTTTCTTTCTTCTTTCTTTCTCTCTTTCTTTCTTTCTTTCTTCTTTCTTTCTTTCCTTTCTCTTTGTTCTCTCTTCTTTCTTTCTTTTTCTTTCTCTCTTTGTTCTCTCAATTTTTTTCTCTTTCTTTCTTCCTCTCTTTCTCTTTCATCTATCCATCCTTTAACTTTATTAGAATATTTTCTTTCTTGTTTCATTCCTTTTTTATTAAATTCTCCATTCTGACTTTACCTTTTCTGATTATAAATACTACTAATAATAGCCGGTGAATATAGTGAACAGGGTTCTATGTTTGGAATCAGGAGAAAAACAGACAAATATTTTGCAGGCTCTAAATTTACTACTGATTACCTATTATTATGGGACACTTTTCTAAGTCCTCATCCTATTTTGCAAACTGAGAAACTATACATGTTATCTTGAAGAGTTGATGTGAGGACTGAAGATAAAGTATTCTGGACATAGTGAGTGCTCAATAAATGCTATGATTTAGTACTTAATGAGAAGAGGATTCACTTTAAAAGGCAGCCTTAGAATCACAGCACTTCCACTAATTTTTCTCAACCCTCTCCACCAATAGCAGTCACGCACCCTCAAACTTTGTTAGGTACATATTAAATAAGCTAATGTATCATAAGTACCCAATACATAAAAGGAACTCAAAAATGCCTGTTCCACTCCTATGCCTTCATTTCAATCCCAGATATTTTCTAAATCTGTATCTAGCCTGATTTGCATGGGATTACTTCTCCCTCAAAGGGTTCATATGTCTAAAAATCAGGAGAAATGGCTCACATTTAGAGTGTATCAGCAGTGGATTGTGTTTTTAGTAAGCAGAGGCAAACCACAGAATCTGGGTACAATAGAAGACTAAGGTGTGGTGGTGACAACAATCACTCCTGCCGTGGCATTCAGAGAAGAAAGCATTTGTCAGGATCAAAATGCTAATCAGAGCTTGCTGGGAAAGTTAGTTGTTCCCAGCTGCAGCCAAAGCAACAGATTGCTTGAAACAGCTGCATCATACTCTTAACTGGATTGTCTGTGCAAGAGTGATCAGAAAATGTCAGAAATAAAACCAAGGAAGTAGGTGTTACATAAACACGCAAATTACCACAATTAGTCCTAGAGAGCCTTAAATTCCCAGAAAACATTGAGGTATAATGGAAGGAATTAGGAAGGAGCCAGACTGAACAGAGTTCACATCTTAGTAACAGTTTTGCCTCTATAAGTCTCAGTAAATTCTTCTGTAAATCTTAATCTTCATATCTATAAGAAACATTTATAAGGATAAAGTAAGCTAATGCATGTGTATTAAAAATTTATTGGCCGGGTTCAGTGACTCACGTCTGTAATCCCAGCACTTTGGGAGGCCAAGGTGGGCAGATCACGATGTCAGGAGATTGAGATGATCCTGGCCAAAATGATGAAACCCCATCTCTACTAAAAATACAAAAATTAGCTGGGCATGGTGGTGTGCGCCTATAATCTCAGTTATTAGGAAGGTTGAGGCAGTAGAATCACTTGAACCAGGGAGTCAGAGGTTGCAGTGAGCTGAGGTCATGCCACTGCACTCCAGCCTGGTGACAGAGCAAGACTCTGTCTCAAAAAAAAAAAAAAAAAAGAAATTATTGATGTATAATAAGTTGTTCCAGTATTAGCAGCTTAAAACTATAAACGTTTATTGTCTTACATAGTTTTTGAGGTTCAGAAGTCTAGGGGTGGCTTAGCTAGTTTCTTCTAGCTTAGACTCTCTCATGAGGTTACAGTTAAGCAGTTACCCAAAGCTAGAGACTGGGGCTAGATGATCTGCTCCCAAGCCCAGCCACATGACTGTTGGCAAGAAACTTTCCTTGCTGACTCTTAGAAGGAGGCCCCAGTTTCCCATTATGTTTTTCCATAAAGCTACTGACAACAGGGCAGCTGGAGTCAGCCACAGTGAACCATGCAAGAGAAAAAGGAGGACCCAGAGAGTGAGAAAGAATGGAGGCATAGAGTAAACTAGACAGAAGCAAAAGTCTTTATATAATCCAGTCTCAAAAATCACTTCTGCCATATTTTTTTTCAGCTTTTATTTTAAGTGCCAGGGTACACGTGCAGGATGTGCAGGTTTGTTACATAGGTAAATGTGTTCCATGGTGGTTTGCTGCACAGATCAACCCATCACCAAGCTATTAAGCCCAGCATCCATTAGCTATTCTTCCAGATGCCCTCCCTCTCCTTCTCCCCAGCAACAAGCCCCAGTGTGTTTTGTTCTCTGGCATGTGTCCATGTGTTCTCATTGTTCAGCTTACACTTATTAGTGAGAACATTCTATTCATCACAAGTGTCACTAAGTCCAGGCCCCACTTGAGGGCAGGAGAAATATAAGACCATGAGCGTCGTAGAGATGGAAATTATTGGTCTAATTTAGAGACTGTCAACCATGATACAAGGTGCCTTAATATATAAGATATTTCAATAAATGTCAATTGAAATCTAAAAGCAGTTTGCAAAAGATTCTTACAGCTTTAATATAGAAAATAGCTACAGTTATTTTAACTTTTTTGAGTTTATGTAAGTTTTCTACAGAAAGTTTTAGATTTATAGTAGGTGACTTTTGAATATTACTTTTGTTCATCTTTTTGCCCTTAAATCTCAATGTTCCTTGATCCTGAAATATTTTTGCAACACATTTCTTTGAATATTCAGTAATTCATCTAACAGCCTTAATGAATCCACTCATTCTCTACATCCAAAAAAAAACCATTATTTTTATCTTAAATGATGATAAGAACACAAAATCAGTGTTATTCTAATGCACAAGTTTAAGGATGAAAAGAATGAGGATTGTCACAACAATAATGATTTTGACATTTAATGCTTGTTTCTATTTACACAGAAATCCTGAGTGTCCCAGGATGCTGAGGCTGAAGGGCTGGATAACATCTAATATGCTTGCTTCTTTATAACCATGGTGTTCTTTATTTCAAGAAATGGCAGCACCATTTTTTCTTTACTTTTTTTTAACAGATATGGGGTATCACCATGTTGTTGTTGTTGTTGTTTTTTTTACTTTTTTTTTTAATAGGGATGGGGTATCACCATATTGCTTAGACTGGTCTTGAACTACTGGACTCAGGCAATCCTCCTGCCTCAGCCTCCCAAAGTGCTGAGATTATAGGCATCAGCCACCATGCCTGGCTTGGCACCACTATTTTTTAAAAAATTATTTTTAAATTATTTTTAAAATTTTTGAGGGTATATGACATGTTACAGGCATGATACTGGCATGCAGTGTGAAATAAGCTCATCACAGAGAATGAAGTATCTATCCCCTGAAGATTTATCCTTTGAGTTCAAACAATCCAATTACATTCTTAAAATTATTTTAAAATATACAATTGACTATTGACTATAGTCACCCTATGGTAGGTCTTATTCATTCTTTCTATTTTTTTTTTTTTTTTTTTTTGTACCCAAGGCAACACCATTTTTATGTGTCACTCAAACCAGTGTGTGGAGCTACCTAGGACTACTCTTTCATTTTTTTCCTGGCATCCAATCAATTAGCAAATTCTGTTGACTTTATGTTGCATATGTTACTTAAACCCATTACTTTCTCTTTTCTTCTTCTGTGCTACTTCAGCAAGAAAGAAATCATAATAGTATAAACTATATGGAAAATTCTCTAATGATTCCCTTTTCCTCTAACTCAATCTTTAGCCTCCATAAAGCTGCCAATTAGACCATTCTGAGACACTAGATAAAATCTTTTGTATGATATGAAAAATATTCCAAATCTCATCCTAGACTATCTCTCTAGCTTCATGTTTTATGATTCTAAATTGAACACACACACACACACAAACACACACACCCTCACACTCTTGCCTATTTATGCAACAGCAAAAGGAAACTGGTTTTAATCTTCTAAATTCACCTTGCTACCTTATGCCCTAATTTGTTTGCATATGTTGTTTACCTTGGGTAGAATGTCATTTATTCTTTTTCTCTTTGGTAAACTTGTATTCTTGTTCAAAACCCCATTTTGATATTACTATTAAGCATTTTAAAAGTGCCTTCCCAAGCCTGAAAGAGTAAGCAACTCTTTTCTCATTGCTAATTACATACCTTGTAAATGTTATATTACTGTTCTTCTAAGCCCATTCAATGGTAATATATCAGCTCGAAGCCACCTTTCACACCAAAAAATGAGCATCTACGGGTCAATAGTGTATTTAGTCGGACTTGAATATTTGAATGTAATAGATGGTTACACATATTGTAAGTGTTAGGTTGAACCACAGGAAATTTTTGTCTTTGAAAGTAATAAAAATGGTCAAATATTTGCAATTTTTTATAGTTTTACATAGTATTTGATGAACTTTCCTTTCATAGTACACTGGAGTGTAATCCAGAGACAAGAAGAAACATAATTTGAGGAAGAGTTAGGAGGTGTCTATTACATTTTATGTGTTATCTTGTGAAAGATAAAATTAACGTATTTTAAGTGAAATTAGAGAGTGAATTATTAAGGTAAATAAGCATAGGTTACCTAGAGATATATTTTGGCAAATGAAATAAATTGTTTAAAAATATTTTTGAAATAATATATGTTTAAAATGTATTAGGTATATTACATATAATAAATATTTAAAATAAATATAAAAACTTAAATATAATATGTATATGATACATATATATAGCGAATACCTCAAATAAAATTGACAAAATACCTAAAAATATGGTGTGCATGGTATGTGTATATTTATGTGTGTGTGTGTGTGTTTGTGTGTCTGTATAAGTGCGTAGGTCTGTGTGTCTTGCATTCACTAAGAGGTTGAGTGGCCACATGCCACTCAACTCTTCCATATAAGAGAATATACTACATTTTTATAATAAAGGGTAAAGATCAGTATAAGGTATAATTTTCATTCTCTAAAAAAGTTTGAAACACCTGAAGATGACAAAATTTTTTTAGAGGACTTACTTTGTTTCAAACATCATCTGGGGAGAGAAATGAAAAAAGACAATTAAACTCACCTCAGTGGATGCCTGTTACAAGTTCCAAGAATTTTCATGATAATCTTAAAAGACGCTTCCTTACAGTGTTCATTTTATGAACTTTAAATGTCAGTTTTTTTTATGATATCCATGTTGAAAACCACAAATGATTCATGTATGCTCCAATGTACGCTGATGACTTGTCTACAGAGAACTAGTCAATACCGATATTATCTATATCCATATATATAGATATAGCTATACCAACCTACAACTATATGTGTAACTAAATGTATATATTAATATAATTTCAGTCTTAGCTTTATCTTTGTCATTCATGCATCAGCAGGCATACAGTCTGGTAAACCAAACTACTGGAAAGTAGCCCAGTCCTGTCATATGGATGGGAAAGTGTATTTTGCAGGGAGGGTGGCCTTAAGAACTATTTCCTCTTATGCCATCAAGCCATTTGGCTGCCCATCCATCCATAAACTACTTTGCAAACACTATCCCTCCCTGTCTCCCTTCCTGAGGAGACTCTCATGCTGCTCAAAATCTTCCCAAAGACCTCCATTCCCCCTCCCCTGCAGGAATGCTCAGATCGGGCCAGGTACTCAGATCAATTTGCCTTTGCTTAAACCTCCAGGGGAGATGTCAGACAGTGAGTCACTTTCCCGATGCCTGAGATTTTCCAAAATGTGTGACACGGATTCAATATTTCTGAAAATGAAGCATGTTTTGGTCATAGTTGGTAGTAAATTTAAGCTGTTCGTTTCTTGTCAAGAGGTACCCTTGGGTTCCTTCAAGCTCAAGAATCATTTTGAAGTGATGGATCATGCTTTGTCTATTCAATAAACTTTAAGTTTCTAATATGTTTATTGAATGATATTAGAAGCTGTGGGCAATGCAAATATAAGTAAGATGTGCCCCATGACCTTAAGAGGCCCATAAGCTCCTATGGGTAAAATAGGTTATTTACTGGTACAATAAGGCTTACTAACATATTAACCTACTGCATAGTAGACAGTCAATAACCATTGAGTCAGTTAATGAAATACAACAACAGAACTGTCAACATACTGCTGTGTAAATAGAGGAAGGGTGACTAATTTTAATGTTGTGGGACACAAAATACCCCTCTCTTGCAGTTCTCAAAATGTTGAAATCCTACTTACCTTCAAGGCTCACGGTAACCATAAATATTAGAATGAAAAATCCAAACAGTAGGCTTTGCCTGATCAAAACAGTGAAATGGAAAAGGCTATGATATATTTGGGAAATGATGAGCAGATTGTGGGATTAAGGGTATGTCTGTGGGGAGAGACATCAGGCCGTTAGGCCAAATATAGAATCACAAGAGTGCAGCACCAAGAAGAGCGATTCTAGAAATGAAAAGAAATGAAATAAAGTCCAGTTTCTTCACTCTATTCAGGATGGTATAAATGTCATCCCAAGAAAATGTGTCATCATGGTCATTTTTTTCACCTTCCTTTAGTGACCTGCTTTAGTAATTAGGTAGTTATTTTCTTTAAAATTCTGATGCCTCACTGAAAAAATAGAATTCTTTTCTGCATTTGAATTCTATCCCATGTAGATTTCTTTCTTTTTACTTTCTCTCTTTCTTTCTTCTCTCTTTCTTTCGCTTTTTCTCTCTCTCTTTCTCTTTCTTCTCTCTTTCTTTCTCTCTTTCTCTCTCTCTCTCTTTCTTTCTTTCTCTCTCTCTCTTTCTTTTTCTCTCTTTCTTTCTTCTTTGGTTTTAGACAGAATCTCACTCTGTCCCCCAGGCTGGATTGCAGTGGCACAGTCTTGGCTCACTGCAACCTCTACCTCCGGAGTTCAAGTGATTCTCCTGCCTCAGCCTCCCGAGTAGCTGGGATTACATGCGTGTGCCACCATGCCCAGCTAATTTTTTGTATTTTTAGTAGAGTCGGGGTTTCGCCATGTTGGTCAGGCTAGTCTCGAACTCCTGACCTCAAGTTATACGCCTACCTCGACCTCTCAAAGTGTTGGGATTACAGGCATGACCCATTGCACCCGGCCTCATGTAGGTTTGTTTCAATTTTACAATGGCTATGTTTAATAAGAATAATACTAAACAAAAAAACCTCTGGACTAGCATTCGTGAGACATGGATCTGGTTGAAGATTCACCACCTAATATTTTTGGAGCAGTCACTTCTGCTTTCTGACAGTCTTAAATAGAAATTGGTTTACTGGTACACAAAGGCTCTTCTGGATATAATGTTCCATTCATCTATGATCATTTGACTCATTTATATATTTTTATAAGGAGACAGCCAACAGTTCCTTAATTCCTTTTCCTGATTGTGTTTCTCACCATCCTTGATGGCTGCCTGTCTCTGGGCCTTATATCTGTCACAAAGTTTGAGGCATTATCATGGTGATCTTATATAGTCAATACTCTTCTAGGAAAGAAAGTATCAGAACTGAAATCTGTGTTCAACTAGCCATACCGATCCATCTTTAGCTTCCCTGAAATATAGTCAATTCCAACATCTTTCTAGTTACATTTGGATGGACCAATGGATTTGTCATTTCCCTTTAAGATTGTACACTTCTTGGGGAAGGATGGCTTGTTTAGCCAAATTAAGCAGTGTCCAGATCAACCCCGTCCATGCATAAAATCAACATTTAGCGATTTGGATGAGTGGGCCTTTGTATTATGTAGATGAAAATTAGATCTATAGACTATTAATCCTCAATATATTTATGTTTTATCCTTAGTAAGACTTTCTTGGGTCTCCTTGCTGTCTCATTTATGTAAATAGTCAAGCATAGGGTATTTTTGCTATTGTAAATACTTAGATGTGTCTTGGGGTTTATGTATTCAGCTTAGTTACCTCATAGTTGTGCATATAAACTAATGCACATGAAGTGTTCAGTAGCTCAGAGAGTTGAAGTAACGTACTTAACATGAGCAGAGTACTTCTGTAAAATCAGGTAGAATTAAAAATTTACAAGGAAAGAGTCTTAGATAATTTAGTCCAATTTCTCACTTCATGTTGTTATCCCTGTAGAATTGTTTACTTGACATTTTGATTTGAACCTCAACATTTAACTTTCTCTTGTGAATAGGCTTCAATATTAATGTAGCTGGGCTTGGACTGTTGAACCCAGATCTTACCTGAGGCAGGTATGTGACAGCAGGAACCATGTAGATATAATTTTGTATGGAACATATAAGGCAGAAGCCAAGTATGGGCAATTCACTGCAAGGAGATGAAGGAGATGTTAATAAGGTTACTTCTAATGTTCATGTCATTTCTGATTCTTTAACAATTGCCACATTTTATGTTTCACAGTTTCCAAAAGCAACATTGGCTAGCGGGTTTAGAAAAATCATTATGCACTGCCATTTATTAGAAGTATAAATGGCGCTAAATGTTGCTTAAGCACTTTCTTCATCTGGAAAATAAAGGTATTATTAGTACATTCTTCAGAGAGAAAGTGTGAAGATTAAATAAGCTAATCAATCTAAAATTTACAGTGGCTCTGGGAAGTACAATAACACACTCAATTTTACCTGTTGTATTATGCCATTTCAAATTATTTACTGAACACTCAATCTGTGTCAAACAATTTGCTAGTCACTGAGGGTTCAACATAAAACAAAAGATACAAGACCCCTGCAATTACAGAGATCATATTACAGTGGATAAAGGCAAACAATAAACAAAAAAAGTGAGAAATCAAAATTAATGGTAATGGTAAACTCTATAAAAAGAAATTGAAATGATAGAATATAAGCAAGCGGTCATTCAAGGTCTTCCAGGAGAAATTAAACTTAATTTGAAATTTGATTGAACAGAAGTAAGTCCTGTGATGTTAAAGGGGAAGAAGATTTCCAGTGATGAAAATATATAGGCCAAAACTTCCAAAGGAAGGCCATCCTTGCAGCATTCAAAGACCAGAATGAAGCCACGGTGACTTGAAAGTAGTAAAGGGGAAGAGGCAGTGAGAGCGAGATGTGGAATGATAGAATATGATGTTATGACTCATATATATGAAGTTTGGAGACCATAGTAATGAACCTGGATTTTACTCGAACATAAAGAGAAACTGTAGGGGAAGATACCATGGTCAGATTTAAATGTCTTCCTTCCTTCCTTCCTTCTATCCTTCCTTCCTTCCTTCCTTCCTTGCCTCCCTCCCTCCCTTTCTTTCTTTCTTTCTTTCCTCTTCCTTTCTTCCTTTCTTCCTTTTCTTCTTTCTTTTTTTCTTGTCTCACTTTGCCATCCAGGCTAGAGTACAGTAGGATGATCATGGCTCACTGCAGCTTCCAATTCTTGGCCTCAAGTGATCCTCCCACCTTGCCTTTGATTTAAGTTTCAAAATGACGACAACGGCTTCTGAGTTACGTAGAAATTATACAAAGGCAAATGTAGAAGAAGAGAGATGACCAATCTAGCAAATGTGGGTAATGAAGATGGGTTGAACTAGGTAGAATGTTAGCCATGGAAATGAAAATGATTACGGCAGAACAGCGTTGTTCAATGGAACTTTGTGATGATGGAAATGTTCTGTATCTGAGCGCTGGAAATATAATGAGCATGACTGTGAAACTCACTCTTATAAATTTTGTTTAATTTTAATTAATTTAAATTTAAATATCCACACATGACTACTGATTTTCCAATTGAACCATGTAGCTCTAGAAAGTGACAGGTTGGAGTCAAACTGACACACCTTCAGAAGTCCATGTTCTTAACCACAGCCACGTAGCACATTACTTAAAAGGTGCAAAAGAATAATTTTTGAGTTGCTCCTTTTATAACTCTTCCCAGGCTTCCTCTTCCACTTCAGATACAGAGCGGGTGATCAGCAACACCGAGAGAGTGCAAATCATGCCACCCACCACTTTCCCACTGTGGGTGCTTCTGCGGAGCCCAGGTTGCCTTGCAATTCCCCTCTTGTTCATAGCATGTGGTATAAAGTGAGAAGGAGAAATACATTTGCTTTCTGGGAAAACTTAGCGATCCTGATAACGTGTTTAGTACCAAAGACCTGCTTTAAATTGTGAAGAGGTTGTATTTAAAACTGTCTCTTTCCAGTTGATTGTTAATTTATGGCATCATTATAAGTGACAACAAATAGCTTCTCTGGATGGCAGAAATGCAATTAGATTGTCACAGACTGTCAGCAGTTGTATTTGGGTGTGATTTTTAACGCACTCTTTATGTAAGCCTCTACTGCTAATAGTAATAATAGAAACACAACTTGTTCTTTTAAGGAAGGGGGAATAATGAGCATATTCTATTATATTCAGAGTGGGAGTTGCGGCAAAGAAGGTGCTGTAAATATTGGAGTTCTCAAGATTCTCCTTGCTTAGTGCCTGCATTTACTAAGAACACAATAAATATTTTAAGTGAAAAAATAAATGAATAACAAAATAAGCGCCCTTAAAAAATAAAACTCCAGAATGAGTATATTCAAAGTCTGCTCATTACCTCAAGTAATCTCACTAGTTGATGCATACTTATTTCAATATTTCTCTCAAAAGATGTTTGAGACTGCTTCTGAAAAATTTCAGTCTCTTCTAGGTGATAGTTAAGGGCAGACACAGTTGATGGCCCAAGGTAAGTTCTTAGGGGCTCTGGAAATTTACATTAATGCTGAATGACTATTGAACATCCATGGTGTGCAAACCTCACCCCTTTATAGGTGAACAAATTGCACATGTTAGGGATCTGTGCAGCTGTCTTTTGAGTCTATGACCTTTTAAAATAAACACCCTCTCTAATGAAGAGTAGTTAACTTCATAATCTTTGGAAAGAGCAAAAAACCATCTGCATATGGGTGAATAATGTGACTGTTGATCAATTCGGGGGATGCTTTTGTTTTGCTGAAAAATGCAGTATGATAATATACATATAAAACAAGCCCATAAACTAGAATGAAAAGAGACTTTCCAATGTTCTCTGAAACTAGTCAGTGCCATTGCATTAAGCGAACATTGTTTTGAGGGAACCAGTATAAAAGCAAAAAACAAAAACAAACAAACAAAAAACCCATCTTTAACTTTGTTTTCTAAAGACCAATCACAATGAGAAAACTGAAATATCCAGGGGTCTCTTGGCAGAAACCAACAATATCTGGGAGTTCTTCTTTTGAAGAGAGGCATACTGAAGAAAGCACAAATCTAACCAGCTGTTCTTATCCTAGCAGTGTTCAGGAAATGTGAAGCTCACCAGGCCAGGAGAATAGCTTTTGGCAATACTAGTTGGCGGCCAGCAGTAGCCTTCTTATTTATTTATTTTACAGATTCTTCGGTGTTCCTTCAAATAATCTTAGACATAAGATGAAAAGGAGGATGACAAATACTTAAGTTAGTTTCACTGCATTTCGAGCCAACATTTTTCTCCAGGAAAAGGAAAAACTATGATACAAACATCACTGTCTGAGCTTGGCCCATGTTCACATAATTTATTCCCTGAATACCTGCTGAGTAACTCTGATGTCTCAGGTCCTGAGCCAGATTTTGGCATGTCATCAGTATATAATAGAAATGTGGTCCCTGCCTGCATGTAGATTTTAGTAGATACATTGTTTGGAAGGAGAGATACTATCTCATTTTAAGTACAGTGCTCAGGAAAGTACCAGACTCATACTGCACTAAAAGCTTTTATTGCTCATAAATAGTTCAGCCTTTGTTTTCAGTCACTCAGAACTCATATACTGAATTCTACCCATGCTGCTAGCAGCAGTCAGATAACACTGATTACCAAAAACACATTGTTCTCTAATGAACAAGACTCATGTCCAACTCTTGTATTTCTGCATACTTTCTTTCTTACTTTCCTGAGCTCTAAATGTAGCTATCCAGTAGGAAGTGGAACATAAAGAAGTATTTGATTTTTGTTCTTCAAGTATCTTCTTCCCTCAGTCCTTACTTAATAAATGCTATCACCACTTACTGAATTACTCAAGTCATAATACCTGATAATTACTCTTATTTCTTCCTTTCTTCACCTCCCCACATCCTATTCCTAAACCATATTTTGAAATAATCTGTTCTTCTCCTCTTTCTTTCTCTTTCTCTCTTTCTTTTCTTTCTCTCTTTCTCTCTTTCTTTTCTTTCTCTCTTTCTCTCTTTCTTTCTTTCTCTTTCTCTCTTTCTTTCTTTCTCGTTCTTTCTTTCTTTCTCTCTTTCTTTCTTTCTTGAGACGGAGTCTCACTCTGTTGCCCAGGTTGGAGTGCAATGGTGCGATCTCAGCTCAATGCAAACTCTGCCTCCCGGATTCAAGAGATACTCCTGCTTCAGCCTCCTGAGTAGCTGGGATTACAGGTGCAAGCACCGCATCCAGCTAATTTTTGTATTTTTAGTAGAGTTAGGGTTTCACCATGTTGGCCAGGTTGGTTTCGAACTCCTGACCTCAGGTGATCCGCCTGCCTCAGCCTCCCAAAGTGCTAGGATTACAGGCATGACCCACCATGCCCGGCCTTCTTCTCCACTTTCATTGCTACTATTCCAGTCCACACGACCCCTGTCACCAATCTGAACCCCTATAATAGTCACCTTATTGATCTTTCCCTCCTACCCTTGCCTTTCCATAAACCATTCAACACATAGCAGATAGAAGGATATTAATAAAATCAATTTTTCTGAAAATAATGTTTAATCACCTTCTCTTGAATTTTTATTTAAAATTCAAACTCTAAGCCATGACTAAAATGACTGTCTATCATCTGATCATCAAATACACAAACTGCTTTCTCACCTCAGTTAATTCGTGGGTGGCCTGATGGTAACATTCTTCCCAGGAGCTTCTCATTTGGTTGCCTGGTTTCTTTACAACATTCAGATCTTCTCAGGACAGCTTTAATTGACAACTCGATCAAAAATGTAAAGTCTCTCTTACTACTCTATTGCATCACCTGGTTTATTTCTTTCTTTGCAATTCTCACTCTTGAAAATTATTTTCTTTATTTGCATACTTCTTGGAACATAAATTCTATAGGGAAAAGGACATAATATATTTTGATTTTGTTGTTTTCCCAGAACATAGAAGATAGGTAGGCACATAATAGATGCACAGTAAATATTTATTGAAAGAATAAATGGAGAGACCTTTAACCATGAAGACCATGTTAGAGCCACTCTTTGACCTACCATTGAGATATGGCATTATTATTCAGGGACCTTTTCATGTCTCTTCCCAGTGGAATTCCACAAGGAGGCAGTCCTTACTTCAGAAATAGACCTATTACTGCTGTTGAGCATTCAGAGACTCAACACACATTCTAAATATAGTCCTTGTATTCAGTGATTTCACAATAGCTCTCCAGAGAATGTTTACAGACTTTCACTGAAACGAGTCACCTCACAAATTAATTTGCTAGTTTTAAATCTTTAATAATGCAAATTGATTGGATACTGTAAACATATACAGTTGAGTGTTCGGGTTCCCACTGTTTTTTCTGCACACTGAGACAGTATGAAAAAAAAAAAAAGGCTTTGCAAATAGACGCAACTTCAGTAAAGAACATGGGTGAGCCATCATTTCCAAGCTGAAAACTCTCTCTTGAGACTGGCCCGTGTAGCTGTCTAAAAGGAATTTCACTTCTACTTTAAAAATGTAAAATTTCTTGCATACATTTTTATTTCCCAGAAAGACATAAAGTGACATGGTATTTTGGCAACCTAAGAATATTTTTGAATAATCAGACCTGAATGCTGATCAGTTTGAGAAGACATGTGGTACAGCCAAGTTGTTTAGTGTCAGCTACTGTAAAGTGTAAAACTCATCCAGGGAATATGGAATCACTTTCTCACTGTTCTCTTTGGGTGAAATATATGCATTGCTTCCTAGTTCACAACACCCAATGGAAAGCAAACTGAGGACAAAGGCAGAAGGGTAGATGCTTTTTCTTGGTATTCAAATGGCAGAACATATTTTTTACAAAGATAAATCTCACCTTTGCACAACATTATGCATGTCTAGAAGAGTTTTCTATTGCACCTTCTCATTAAATCCTCATACCAAATAGCACCTTGCACTGTATCAGGAGAAAGTGTCATTATTTCCCTTTTAGTTAAATTCAAGTGGAGATAGAGATAATGGCAAATGTCTCATAAATTTGATGAAACAATAAAAGGTAAAAAGGGGCTACAAGTGGGACATTTTTAATTTAGTTTTAATCCTTAATCAAGATGCTAATAGACACTTAGTAAAGAAGTAAAGATTCAGGTTATGTACATTAAAAAATGATGAATTCAAGAATATGATCATCCTACTTCATAGAGAAGGAAATAAGCTCAGAGAAATGTAGATAGTTTTGTAACAAGCATAAATGTGTCATTAGACATACTAAGTTTCACAAACTTTCCTGAGACAGAAGCAACCATAATTTATAAATAAGAAGATTGATAAAGAAAATTTAAGAATTAGATAAGTGTGTGTCAAGCTATTGAAGTCAATAAGTACAAAATAACATATAGTTTACTATTTTTAGAATCGTTTTCAAATATTTTCTTTCTCCCCCATTTAAAAAAGAAGCATCACCTTTCCCCTTCCTTCATTTCCAATCTTTAATTTTTCAAGTCCTAACAAAATAATCATAGACAACCACTGATATTTAGTGATATTTGTTTCTGACAGGCTAGTTTTTATTGAAGATCTAAACATATCTTTTTTAATTCCATGGCGATTCTAGATTGTCTTTGAACTTAACATTTTGGGATTTTATTTTGGCCTTCCACAGAGCTGTATGGTTTTACTAAGACAAAATATTTGCTAAATCAGGCAGCGATCTACATTATTAATAACTATGAAATATTATAAATATCTAAAGAGTAATACTATAAGCAACCAAAAAACTACATCAGATTTTTATATATTAAAGATAAATTACTTTTATCAAATATTATGAAACTGGGCTTAGAGTGTTGCTTTCATTTGCTATAGATGACAATTAAAATTAGATATTAAGAAAGAAGGATTTCCTAGAAGAAAACTGAAAACATCAGAAAATGTTTGATTTCTCGAACTTCAAATTTCACTTTTGAAATAGAAGCAGGTTTTTTCCATTAAATTGTTTTTTCCACACAAGCAAATTTATATGTACGCTGTCTAATATGGTAGCCACTAGCGACATGTGGCTATTGAGCACTTGAATTGTAGCTAGCTCAATTTGAGATGTGTTATAAAGGTAAAATACACAACAGTATTCAAAGACTTAGTACAAAGGTTTCATTAATATTTTTTGATGTTAACTACATGCTGAAATAACAGAAATGTTAGTGCATTAAGTTAAAATATTATTAAAATTAATTTAATCTGCTACTTTTTTATACAGAGGCACTAAGAAATTTAGAAATTTGTGTCACTTATATGAGCAATGCTTGTTTAAACATGTAGAAATGTTCTTGAAAATTATAAAGCTGTAACTACATGTATTTATTATATGCTGAAACCCTCCTCACTTGACAAATGTTGAAAGTTAGTCTTTGCTTTTACAGAAACTTATTCTGCAATGTCTGCAAATTACCGTTTGTATGCCATTTATTTCAATAATTGTGGAGAAAAATGCTGATAATAAGGAGCCCTTTTTGTTTCATAGGATTCTAGTGAATATAAAGATAATGAGGGAAAATCTCCTAAATTTAATAAATAATTATGTTAAATGAAAATAATGCAGAGGTAGGTAAGGGATAGGGACATTAAACTTGAAGATATTTTGGGGCACATCAACATATTTTTATTTCATAATTCTGTAAGATATTTCATATAGGGAAAGGCTCACAAGATAAAATTATATAAAAAAAGAAATTATAAAGCCACATATATGCTATGGTCTGTGAGAGAAAAGAGAAGGGAAATTTACTTTATTCTTTAGAAAAATAGTTATTTTGATGTAATTAGTATTGACAGATTCATGGATTATGAGTGATTTCTATTTTCCCTTTTTGTTTTATATTTTTAAATAAAGGTATATTTATTTTTTGATATCATCTGTAATGAAAATATATTAACTTTGTCCTAAAGTACCTTAATAATTTTCTGCAAAGCTTTTTATACTAGTCAGCAGCCAACAAGATAACTTGACATGAATTCATTCCAAAAACCCAGAGTCATCAAGGAAATAATGTTTCCCAGTGAACATGGCCAAGGGAAAACACTATTAAAATTTTCTTCATAATTACACACAGAATCCAGTCAGTACAGTGAAGACAACTTGTAGAAGCCTGAGGCTATGTCCACACAATCTGGTTTCCAGGTAATTTTTCAACTGTTTTCCCACTTTCAAATATATACATTTTACATGTAGATCCTGACTATTCACTCTTATGTTGGGAAAATGAAACTAAAATTTGTGAACTGGATTGCATTGCTTTAGGATAGTTCCCCCACATAGGGCAAACACAACCTTTCTAACTTAAAATGAAAAAAGTTGTCCAGTTAAATTTCAGCAAAGACAGACCACAGAAGGGTTAAGAATGTCTTTGCCACTCCCTAAGCAAAATAAATTGATCTTTGTAGTGCTTTTGGCAAAAAATATTTCAGATTACAAAAAAAATCGAAAGCAGAATAAAAAGAAATGTGGTGCTTTCTTTGGGAGACATAGAAAGGTATTTTTATCTAAATGGATAAAATATATTGTCAAATAGAAAATATATATTTCTCTGAGTGTTTATGCAAGAAAATTGAAAGAGTAAATGAGAAGTCAAAGTCATCGCAAATAAGAAGGAGACCATTCACTTGAAAAATGTTAATGGAGGTAAAATGTATGGAATATATCAAAAATTGGTCTGCAAATTGACAAGCAGAGCTGACAAAATACAGGCAGATGCCCGTTAAGGTGCCAAACATTGAAAATGCTAGAAAAAGTACCTATCAGGGAACCAAGATTATTTTCAATGGAGCTAAAATGAAAGCTTCTGAGTGGATTTACCATGCAAAAACATCTCTTAAATATTGTCACAGTGGGAAATTGTTCTATCAAAATAGACGGTGTTTGTTTTTTAATATTGCCTTTAGAACTCTCTAATGGCCTTGAGAATTTATGAGGTTAGATCTCTCTAGTCAGGGCTTAGAATTATTTTAGAGCACTCTTGCTAACTAGTTAACCTACCTCTATTTTTAGTCATTCATTAATGCAACAAATGTTTACAAAGCAACCACTCTGTCAGTTATTATGATGACTCTAAAAATATAGTGACAAACAAAACACAATTTTATCTTTTCTTACAGAGCTAGCAAGGAAAAAAACATATATAATAATGTAATAATTACTTATTTCATAATTACTGAAATGTTGACGTGAAGAAGTGCATAAAGCATGTGGTAAAATTTTGAGATTCAGGGAAAACTTCCTGAAGAAAGAGGCCTATGAATTGAGATTGGAGGTATAAATAGCAGTTAACTAAGCAAAGAAAACAACTGGGGTGATGGCTTGCTCTAGGGAGAGGAAATGTGAAGATGCTGAATCAGGAAGAAGTGAATGTGTTGTAGAGATATAAAGAAATGCAATATGAAAGCAAGAAGACAGAAAGAGAAGGGAGCTGCATGATGGTGAAGAGGCAGCCAGAGCTCAACCACAGTTGAGGAGTATATGTTTTATGCTATGTGCAAGGAAATCAGAATGATTAAACATGTTTGCAAAAGATAGAAATATGGAGGTTATCATATAATAATAACAATTATTGAGCACTAAGTAATTTTGCATATCTTATCTCATTTAATGAGTTGATGGCCCACTAAGCTGGAGAAAATAAGTTGTGGCTTATTTTACTTACTCTTACACAGTCCCAAATAATGTTCTGTATTTCCTAAGCATATTTCTTTTTTTTTTTTTAAGCATATTTCATTCTTTCTTCTTGGGTATTGTTTTTCTTTCTTTCTTTTGTTTGTTTTGAGATGGAGTTTCGTTCTTGTTGCCCAGGCTGGAGTGTAATGGCACTCACTTTATTCTACAATTTATTCTACAATTTATATATTCTTCAAAATTGTTTTGAGTTTATATGATGAGTTTCCCATTTAAACTCACAGGTAGTTGGGGTTTTTCTTTCGGAATGTGAATCTATTTTAAATACTTCTTAAAACATGGTTGTGTACAGATGAATATGATGCATGAAGCCACTTGACATGGCAGAAGGATAGCCTCTGATAATAATCTGGCCACAGAACCTTTCTAGTCTTGGTTTTCATTGAACCTGCTGAGTCTAGTTCCAGGAGCATCTTGAGAATAAATCCTATCTATTCTGCCAAAATGTGTCTCGGTGTTTGGAAACCTGCAAGCACGCATGGCTACCACCCTCATTTTTATGTTGGACCCATTTGAGGAGTAAAATTCATTGCTCCTCAAGGAATCTGCAAGAGCACTAACTCACTGTGGTTCCTCAGGCTCCTGGCACAACCCAGATTCTCATGAGTGATCACCTTAAATTATGTTGTGAAGGGACTTGTGATTAAATGAATGAGCACTGGAGTTTGACTACAGTAAATCAGCAAATAATCACAGGCATGGAAAAATATATGAGTGCAATTTCACAATACCTCATATATCTGCATTCGCCTTGGCAGGCTTTGATACTCCCTGCATTGAGCTAGAAGTCATCTTTTATACCTAAGTCATGGGGACAGGAATATTCAACTTTGTTTACTCTTGTAACCACTTATACCATAGTTCCCACAACTTCTCGCTTCAGATAATTCTGATGTACCTTGAGAGCCCTTCATATATAACTTTTATAAGGTTCTGTTCTATGAAAGATTGCCTAAATTTTTAATATTAAGGTCGTATTTTTCAGATACTATTTTTTAAACATGAAAATTTTTTGATATGGACGTATTTCTTTTAGAAAAAAATCATTTATTCATTTGACAAGCTAATTATCTTTTGTACAATTTTAGGACTAAATTATATGTGAAGAATTCCATTAAAAAAGAGTAGTTTGTATAGATGATGCCATTTCTATTCCTTAACTATATTTCATTAGTCCATTTTATTTTACCAGGATAAAAAGTTTTAAGACATGTGCTAACCTCAAAGCTATGGACTAGTTCACTGAAAATAATCAGTTGCCTTACTTATAAGTGCTCATTTAATAAACCCATGAGTATCTTCATGTTTTGTTAACCTCACTTGAATAAATATAACTCAAAACTGACTCTACATTAAGGCTCTGCAGCTTCTTAAATTTATTTGAGAATATTGTCACGAATGTTTATGACTTCTGTGTCGAAGAATGCGCAAGGAAGAGTCCTCACCTCACTGATATTCCCTCCTAAAGTTAATGTTGTTGAGGCAAGTTAATGAGAAAATCACAGACCATTGTCTTAGTCATAGTAGGATATTTGCAAGATTGCTGCTGTCCTCCAAGAATTCCCTAGAATTGCATGTATTTTTCATAACAAGAGAGGGTATTTGAAGATTTTAAAAGATATCTTTGCAGTTTATGGATATATATATATATATATTTCCAGGAATAATACATATTTTTTCTTTCTCTTCTGCAACACTGCTGCTACAAATGTAGATCCTCAAACATTTGATTTTGTATGAAGACACGTGGTCACCACTAGCACATTTAGAAGGCAATTTGGCAATTGAAGATCCTCTGGGTTTTGTTTTATTTTGTTTCTGTTCTCATTATTGCTTCTTTATTTCAAATGCAGTATTTAATGATTGTCATATATGATTTCAAATTTAGTTTTAAATTTGAAAAAGTGAAATTTTACTCTACAACTTATATATCCTTCAAAATTGTTTTGAGTATATGTAATGTGCAAGGAACTTTGCTAGCACTCAAGATGCTACAAGTATATGAGACAGATCTTTGTATCACACAGATCTCTGAAACATCTAAGCCCTACTTCCTAAGGAGAAGAAAGATTAGTAACTGAAATGTTTACAAAGTAATATGTGCTTTAAGACATATACAAATCTGAAGAGGTAGAAATTATTTCCTTCAATGGATGCTCAGAAATGTCCTCATGTAGGTAGCCATTTGAACTTGCTCATAAAGAAAGGTAGGGTTTGTGCCTATGGGTGGGAAATTGATGTAGATGAAGTGAAAGGCAAAGACATAAAAAGAGATGGAGGATGGAAAGAAGGGAATAATCAAAGCATTTGTTTTATATGAATCAAGTGCCTAGGGTTATGAGATCCTTGAAGGGCAGCAAAGGGAAGGGAGATTTTCTTTAAAAATTGAAACTCTGAATAATGAAATGCTAGTTTTGACTGCAAAGCTGTGACCACTCACTCTTCGACTTTCAATCTGACAACTCACTCTTCTACTTTAAATCATTGGTGGTCTCCATAGACACACAAGTTGTCTGAAAACAGATTGGAATAAAGAGACAATGAAAGCCACAGAAATAGAAGTGACAGAAGGGCTAATTAGGGGCTATTCTAAGTTAAAAACTAAAGATCATGGGTGGTTAAAATAGAAAGTTCGAAATAGAAATAGGGGACCCATAATAACCTGCAGATTATCGTAGCAACAATGATACGGGTTTACATGACTTGTTTGTAAATCGGGCCATTTCTCCATGTTGTGACACATATCCAATGATGATGCTGAAGATCAGAACATAGCTCACAGGAGCAAAATACATTCTGTTTAATACAAATTATAAAGTTGGAAAGAACAATAATTTTAAGAAGTCAAAGAGATTAACCTAGTTTTGACATTAGACTTAAAAACATCTGTAGGATTTCATTTATGTGTAACCTTTAAACAGATAATCAGAAACTGGAACACGTGGTGGAAAAATAATAAAGATATAGATTGAGGAGTCACTTGGGCAGTTTAGTTAAGTAAAGCTATTAGAATGGATAGGATGCATGATAACCTACTCTACAGAGTAGAGTAGAAAAGCCAGACTATAACTAGGATTCTAGTTTCAGCTTCAACAAGAACTACCAAGAACTCAGTAGGTATTACTCCTAACTTTACAAGAGGAACGTGGATAAACTAAAAATCAACAAATTTTCTTGTACCCTTCAGAGATCTGAGGTTGCAAGGCAAATTGCCAACCCTAAATCTGGAGATAGAGGTGGATCCAGAGAAAAAGTTGAAATCTGCTTACTTTGGGCAGAGCTCCCTGAAGCCATAAACTGGTAGGTATAATTTAATGGAAATTTTGATGAATTTCTGTAGGGTGAGTGTGGATTAGCCTGTGGGTGAGAACCTCCTGAGGCAACATTCTTGACTTCCACCCTTCTGTAGATTTTACCTCCAGGACCCTCAACAGCTTCTCACAGTGAAAAACCTGAGAAAGGTCCCCTTCATGGTTTCAACAATGAGAGGTGGAGGAGTGGAGGGTGGGAAGAGGAAGAGAAATTATGAATACGCCCAGATCTTTCTTTATATTAAAGGTCTATTGCCCAGGAGGTCAGGAGGTACTTTTGTCACAACCTTATCCAAGATAGAGGAAATTCAATTTTTCTATTTCATCACCCACTACCTTTTCTATCTTACCAAAGAGATAAAAGAAAAACATAGTCAACAGGGGTAAGAACATCAACAGAGAAAATGGGAAACACCACAGCCAGGGAGTGAATGGGAGAAAACAAATTGTATCATTGTTGAGATACTTGCTAAGGTCACAGCTGAAAGACAGTTCTACTAAAAGATGGAGATTTAATTTGACAATTACATAATGTTTCCCATCTTTGTCACCTTACAACCACAACAACAGAGACCCAGTACATTAAGAGTGGATTGCAGATGAAAAAGCTGCAAGAAATTGATTTTTCTCTGAGTAGGGGTGTTTAGGAAAGCGCAGAGCAAATAGGAAACAAAAAACATCATTAGAGGAATGTGAAGGCTTTGGAGCCTACAGTTATAGCAAATGTCATACTTGTCTCAACTCTTAGCTAGATGAAGATAAAAATACTAGAAGCCTGTGTTCCTCAGTTCCTATTACTGCATATAATATGGCAGTTTTCAACAAAAAAATATTCATGCCAAGGGCAAGAGAAAACAGTCTGAAGAGACAAAGCCGTCAACAGAACCATACACAGATATAATACGGTTGTTGCAGATATCAGAGACGAAATTTTAAATATCTATGTTTAAAATGTTAAGGGCTCAAATGAATACAATGAACTTTTAATACTCAACAATAAGAAAACAAACACCTAAGTTAAAAGTTGGGAAACATCTGAAGAAACACTTCAACAAAGAAAATATAAAGATGGCAAATAAGCATATGAAAAGACTTTCAACATCATAGTTCATCAGAGAAATGCAAATTTTTAAAAATGACGTTACGGCACACTTACTAGAATGGCTATCTTTATTCAAATGGCAGTACTCATGCTTTTGAGGATACGAACAATAGGAACTCTCACTCATTGATGGTAAGAATGCAAAGTGGCATGGCAACTGTGGGCATAGTTTCACAGTTTCCTGCAAAATTAAGTATGGTTTTCTGTACAGTCCATTAATCACACTCATAGATCTTTGTCCCTGTTATTTGAAAAGTTACGTTCACATAAAACTTTCTTATAAATATTTATAGGATATTTTCCTCTAATCACCAAAAACTGTAAGCAGTAAGATATTTTCCAATAGGTGAATAAATAAACAACTTTTGGTGCATTTTTATAATAAGATAACACTCAATGATGAAAAGCAATGAGTTATCAAAACTTACAAAAATGTGGATGAATTTTAATTGCATATTGCTATTTTGAAAGAAGCCAGTTTGGACAGGCTATTCACTGTAAAATTCTATTTGTATGACATTCAAGAAAAAGTAGCACTTTAGAGACAGTAAACATAGGACCGTTTGCCAGGGGTTTGGGCAGGGTTTTGAATTTGTGAAGCACAAGGGATTAGTAGTGTGGTGAAACTATTTTATATGATACTGTAATAATAAAACATGATACAATGCTTTTATCAAAAGGTACAGAACTTTACATCACACAAGGTGATCATCGATGTCTACACAGTTTAAAAAATCATTTAGGCCGGGCGCGGTGGCTCACGCCTGTAATCCTAGCACTTTGGGAGGCCAACGCAGGCGGATCACGAGGTCAGGAGATCGAGACCATCCTGGCTAACACAGTGAAACCCCGTCTCTACTAAAAATACAAAAAAATTAGCCAGGCGTGGTGGTGGGTGCCTGTAGTTCCAGCCACTTGGGAGGCTGAGGCAGAAGAATGGCATGAACCCAGGAGGCAGAGCTTGCTGTGAGCTGAGATCACGCACTACACTCCAGCCTGGGAGACAGAGCAAGACTCTGTCAAAAAAACAAAAAAAACAAAAAAAACAACAAAAAAAAACATTTAGGTGGGCAGAGGATTGTAAGGTAAAATGCAGAATGTGACAAAAATGTCTACTTGAATGAAATATGTATGTGAAACCTCACTAAAGTGAGTGGTTGGAAAAGGTGCTGGCCTAAGTGATTTTTTATGTGAGTGGGATCTGTAAGACTAAAGCCAAAGGAACTGAAGAACTGTGCAAAAACATTGTACTTGAGTTGATATAGCTGTTTCCATTGGAGTAGGGGTTAACGATTCTGAAATCACTATACATATATGCTATAATTGAACAATTAAGTAAATTAATGTCTGACGGTGGGAGCCAAGTTTTTTTACTGTTGGACTACAACGTTGAAAATATGCAAGAAATGGAGTCTGGCATGGTCCATGTTATAATGAGTTACAGTTAGAGACATCATGCTTAGCTTATAGATACAGATGGTTACATGGAGAACTATTTATACATAAGTGTATCGATCAGATCAGTACTAACACATATATTTCCTTCCTCTGTCAGCTGAGAAGGACTACAAATAATAACGCCCCAGTAGCATGAGTACACCTAGCACACAGAACTTGTTTTCTGATACCATTATTGCATAAAGAAACTAAATCTTTTTGAAAAGATGTCTTACTTTAGGTCTGGGGCCAGAAATATACAAATGAGACTGGAGGTTCTTGTAGTGCCGGAAGGAAAGAAGTACTCCAAAATGCCAACAATGATGGGGTTTTGTCAAAGGAACACAGGAGCCAACTGAAAGAGCTCTCAACAGCCAAACCTGGAACAATTTGAGAAAAAAAAAATATATATATATATATAAAAATATATAAATTGCTATTGGATTGTAACCCAAAAATATACAAGATAATTTAAAGTATTAAATATCTATAACAAACATATAAAAGTATAAAAGGTATATATGTAAACATATGTGTCTATATATATGTAAAAAAAATCTTTAGAACACACTAATACAAATAAGAGATTGAATAAAAATATAGAGGAGAAGAGAAAAATCTCCTGTGAAAAATAATTTCAAACAACGTATGCAGATGTGCTAACACTGGAGAGGTGGAACACAATTTCTACTCCTTCAGTTCGGACTGTGCGTAGTACATTTATTCTGAAGAGTATAATATAGAAAAGTGGGGGGAAGAGATTAACTTTACAGGGGAGAAATGTGATCAGCACTACCTCAATCAGGTGATCAAGGTTAACACTAATATTAATAGTGATAAGCGGTAGAATGTATCCCTGACATGATGTGAAGAGAATGTACATTACTATTTTGGTTTTCCTCCCCAAAACCCATAACCGCTGTGTCATCATGAGGAAAACGTCTGACAAATTTCAATTAAGGCGCTTTCTGTTATTAAAAATACCTAATCAGTACTCCTTAAAACTGTCAAAGTTTTCAAAAACAAGAGAAATCTATGAAACTGTCACATCCAAGAGAAGCCTAAGAAGACTTGATAACTAAATTTAATGTCATATTCTGGGTAAGATCCTGGAACAAAAAAAGGAAATTGGGTAAAAATTTGTAGATCTGAAAGAAGTATTTGATAATAATGCATTAATGTTGACTCATTAATTGTGACAAATGTGGTATATTATTGCAAATATTGCTTACAGTTGGAACTGGGAACTGTAAGCACATGGGAACTCTTATCATAATCTTTCTGTAAATCTAAAAGTGTTATAAAATAAAACAATTTTATAAAGACAGGGAGAGAGATTAAGAGAGTTCATGAAAGTAGATGTATTCCAGGAAGTCTTGTGCCACTAAGCAGAGATAAGAAACCATTTCAAGAAGAAAGAGGTAAACCACTGCATGGAATATTGAAGGAAAATTAACATACTATGAGAGAAATGATTGATAAATTTAACACCAAGTAGTAAAGCTGCTACTATCATGAAACTCTTCTTTAGGGCAGCTGAGTAGGTTGGCTTTCCAGGTGAGAAAACCACCAAGTGAAAGGTGTTCAAGTAAATTAATAAAAAGTTTCTATTGATTCAGTTCTATATATTCCTTTTAACCATTTTCAACACACTGAATTATTAATCCCTTGGAACCCAGGCGAGGTTCATTTGTGTGAATTTGTATGGGTGGCTAACAGCACAGCCAGTTTCACCGCTTGGGGAAAGCAGAAGGACAGCATAGCCTGCACTTTCCAGTTGGCAAAATCTGGAGGAACAGAGGAAAAGAACTGCTGGCAGTGGGCGTGGGAAAATTCTGCCAGTTCTTTGGTTGCACAGTTGAAAACTCCATGTGCTTCCTGTCACACAGCAATATTTTCACAACTCTTGTGCCATTAATTAAGTTTTCTTTATCCTCCTGAATTCAGAGAAGAGACCCCCATCACTGAACGTTGAGATCCATTTATCATGGGGGCAAGCATGGGATATATTCAATATTGGATGGTTTTTCCATTATAATTTCTGCACAGTAGAGCTGAGTTAGGTGTGAAACACCACATATATTTGCTAAAGCCATTGATCTTGTCAGAGAGCTAAACCTTTTGGGAATAATCATTCAGACCGTCTGTCTAAGACTGGGTCATAAATTGCATACTTTTATTTCCATAGAGTTTTATTCTGTAGCATTAGTACGAGTTGAATAGTTATTAACAGACTGTGACTTGAATAAATGAATTCTACTATATGTCAACAGCACTGTGGAATTTCAAAATTATAGCCTGAATAGGTATATGTGTGTGTGTGTATATATATATATATATATATATATATATATATATATATAAAATAATTTAGTTTATGTCAAATATGGACATTGTATGTAGTCATCATTTAAGTTGGTCACCTAGTCAAAGAAATTACCAATAACAAGTAGAATTTATTTTTGGTTAGTTCTTTGTTGTTTCTCTCTTTTTAAAATTGGTAATTTATGTCTTCTTTTTTTTTTTTTTTTTTTTTTTTACTTTGAAGTAACTATTGATTCACAGAAAGATTTGAGAAAATATACAGAGAGGTCTTAGGTACCCTTTGCCTAGGGGACACATCTTGCAATGGTATAGTAGAATATCTAAACCAGGAATTTTATACTCTTATAATCCAAAGAATTTATTCAGATTTCAACAGTTTTACATGCACTTGCATGTTTGGGTGTGTATTTCTACAGAATTTGATTGCATGTGTTGATTCCTGCAACTACGAGCACAATCCAGACACGCAACTCTTCCATCACACTCACCAGCCTTCTGCTACCCTTTTTTAGGCACACCCACTCCCCTCCCACATTCACAACCCCTGGAAATCATTCATTGCTTCTCCATGGCTGTAATTTTGTTATTTCAAGATGAAAATATATATGCTTTCATCAAAACCTGTAGAACTTAACATCACAAAGCGTGATCATTGATATATACAAATTAAAAAAAATTATTTACAAGGTTAGAGAACTGCAGAATAAAATGCAAAATTTAACAAAAATATCTAATTGAACTAAAAATACATGAGAAACCTCACTAAAGGAAGCAGTTAAAAAAGATGCTGGCCTAAGTAATTTTGTAAATGAGTGGAATATATATATATATGTATATATTCTCCATTATGTAACCTATTTAGATTGGCTTCTTTCACTCAGCATAAATCCTTTGACATTATTTTTTAATTAAAAATATAGTAACAAATCTCAACTCATTATCAAAATCCCTTAAGTCACTTTAAAATTAGATTTCTGAGCCCAGACAGCAAGGATTTTGGAGATGAAGAATGTGATTTCAGCATCTATTGGCTGAGGATCTCTATGTGTATGAGAAGACTAGACTCTTAAGGTGGGAAGGTTGAAATTTCCTCTGAAGATAATTTATATTAGTCTCTACTTCCTAAATATTTGTGATAGGGAGCAAGGTGTCAGGCCCGGGCTTTTAAAGGCTGAGGCAGCTGGTGATCAGGGCCAGTGGCATACTGTTGCTGGGTCAAAACAGGATGATAATGGCCAGAATACCACAATAAGATGATAAGAGTTGAACAGAATGACATGCTCTTGCATTTGACCTGACTCTACCCTGTCTCACCAGTTCCTTTTCCATGTCTCTTCCTAGCTTCACATGAGTAGCTAGAGGAAGGCCAGGGGTCAGCAAGCTTCAAGCTGGCCTGTGCTACATGGAAAGAGTAGATGACAAATTTATTCTCTGATTCCAAGCCCACACTAGAGGTCTGGTCCACTTGACATAAATCAATTTTTATTATTCCAAAAGTCAAAAGGAATATGGGGCAAGGGAGAAAGGATTATATAAAGAAGACTAGCATATATAATATATAATAAGTTATTCTCTAAGTATCTACAAGGAGAATGAGGCATACAATTTTTTTTAATTCAGGTGAAGCCCCTATTCTCTAAGAAGAAGCAGACAAGAGAGGGGGAGGAGCCAAGATGGCCGAATAGGAACAGCTCCGGTCTACAGCTCCCAGCGCGAGCGACGCAGAAGACGGGTGATTTCTGCATTTCCATCTGAGGTACCGTGTTCATCTCACTAGGGAGTGCCAGACAGTGGGCGCAGGTCAGTGGGTGAGCGCACCGTGCGCCAGCCGAAGCAGGGGCGAGGCATTGCCTCACTCGGGAAGCGCAAGGGGTCAGGGAGTTCCCCTTCCAGGGGTGACAGACGGCACCTGGAAAATCGGGCCACTCCCACCCGAATACTGTGCTTTTCCGACGGGCTTAGGAAACGGTGCCCCAGGAGAGTATAGCCCGCACCTGGCTCAGAGGGTCCTACGCCCACGGAGTCTTGCTGATTGCTAGCACAGCAGTCTGAGATCAAGCAGCAAGTCGGCAGCGAGGCTGGGGGAGGGGCGCCCGCCATTGCCCAGGCTCGCTTAGGTAAACAAAGCAGCCTGGAAGCTTGAACTGGGTGGAGCCCACCACAGCTCAAGGAGGCCTGCCTGCCTCTGTAGGCTCCACCTCTGGGGGCAGGGCACAGACAAACAAAAAGACAGCAGTAACCTCTGCAGACTTAAATGTCCCTGTCTGACAGCTGTGAGGAGAGCAGTGGTTCTCCCAGCACGCAGCTGGAGATCTGAGAACGGGCTGACTGCCTCCTCAAGTGGGTCCCTGACCCCTGACCCCTGAGCAGCCTAACTGGGAGGCACTCCCCAGCAGGGGCAGACTGACACCTCACACGGCCGGCCAGGTACTCCAACAGACCTGCAGCTGAGGGTTCTGTCTGTTAGAAGGAAAACTAACAGAAAGGACATCCACACCAAAAACCCATCTGTACATCACCATCATCAAAGACCAAAAGTAGATAAAACCACAAAGATGGGGAAAAAACAGAGCAGAAAAACTGGAAACTCTAAAAACCAGAGTACCTCTCCTCCTCCAAAGGAACGCAGTTCCTCACCAGCAACGGAACAAAGCTGGACGGAGAATGACTTTGACGAGCTGAGAGAAGAAGGCTTCAGACGATCAAATTACTCCGAGCTACGGGAGGATATTCAATCCAAAGGCAAAGAAGTTGAAAACTTTGAAAAAAATTTAGAAGAATGTATAACTAGAATAACCAATACAGAGAAGTGCTTAAAGGAGCTGATGGAGCTGAAAACCAAGGCTCGAGAACTACGTGAAGAATGCAGAAGCCTCAGGAGCCGATGCGATCAAATGGAAGAAAGGGTATCAGCCCTGGAAGATGAAATGAATGAAATGAAGCGAGAAGGGAAGTTTAGAGAAAAAAGAACAAAAAGAAACGAGCAAAGCCTCCAAGAAATGTGGGATTATGTGAAAAGACCAAATCTACGTCTGATTGGTGTACCTGAAAGTGATGGGGAGAATGGAAACAAGTTGGAAAACACTCTGCAGGATATTATCCAGGAGAACTTCCCCAATCTAGCAAGGCAGGCCAACATTCAGATTCAGGAAATACAGAGAACGCCACAAAGATACTCTTCGAGAAGAGCAACTCCAAGACACATAATTGTCAGATTCACCAAAGTTGAAATGAAGGAAAAAATGTTAAGGGCAGCCAGAGAGAAAGGACGGGTTACCATCAAAGGGAAGCCCATCAGACTAACAGCGGATCTCTCGGCAGAAACCCTACAAGCCAGAAGAGAGTGGGGGCCAATATTCAACATTCTTAAAGAAAAGAATTTTCAACCCAGAATTTCATATCCTGCCAAACTAAGCTTCATAAGTGAAGGAGAAATAAAATACTTTACAGACAAGCAAATGCTGAGAGATTTTGTCACCACCAGGCCTGCCCTAAAAGAGCTCTTGAAGGAAGCGCTAAACATGGAAAGGCACAACCGGTACCAGCCACTGCAAAATCATACCGAAATGTAAAGACCATTGAGACTAGGAAGAGACTGCATCAACTAACGAGCAAAACATCGAGCTAACATCATAATGACAGGATCAAATTCACACATAACAATATTAACTTTAAATGTAAATGGACTAAATGCTCCAATTAAAAGACACAGACTGGCAAATTGGATAAAGACTCAAGACCCATCAGTGTGCTGTATTCAGGAAACCCATCTCACGTGCAGAGACACACATAGGTTCAAAATAAAAGGATGGAGGAAGATCTACCAAGCAAATGGAAAACAAAAAAAGGCAGGGGTTGCAATCCTAGTCTCTGATAAAACAGACTTTAAACCAACAAAGATCAAAAGAGACAAAGAAGGCCATTACATAATGGTAAAGGGATTAATTCAACAAGAAGAGCTAACTATCCTAAATATATATGCACCCAATACAGGAGCACCCAGATTCATAAAGCAAGTCCTGAGTGACCTACAAAGAGACTTAGACTCCCACACATTAATAATGGGAGACTTTAACACCCCACTGTCAACATTAGACAGATCAACGAGACAGAAAGTCAACAAGGATACCCAGGAATTGAACTCAGCTCTGCACCAAGCAGACCTAATAGACATCTACAGAACTCTCCACCCCAAATCAACAGAATATACATTTTTTTCAGCACCACACCACACCTATTCCAAAATTGACCATATCCTTGGAAGTAAAGCTCTCCTCAATAAATGTAAAAGAACAGAAATTGTAACAAACTGTCTCTCAGATCACAGTGCAATCAAGCTAGAACTCAGGATTAAGAATCTCACTCAAAACCGCTCAACTACGTGGAAACTGAACAACCTGCTCCTGAATGACTACTGGGTACATAACGAAATGAAGGCAGAAATAAAGATGTTCTTTGAAACCAACGAGAACCAAGACACAACATACCAGAATCTCTGGGATGCATTCAAAGCAGTGTGTAGAGGGAAATTTATAGCACTAAATGCCCACAAGAGAAAGCAGGAAAGATCCAAAATTGACACCCTAACATCACAATTAAAAGAACTAGAAAAGCAAGAGCAAACACATTCAAAAGCTAGCAGAAGGCAAGAAATAACTAAAATCAGAGCAGAACTGAAGGAAATAGAGACACAAAAAACCCTTCAAAAAATAAATGAATCCAGGAGCTGGTTTTTTGAAAGGATCAACAAAATTGATAGACCGCTAGCAAGATTAATAAAGAAAAAAAGAGAGAAGAATCAAATAGATGCAATAAAAAATGATAAAGGGGATATCACCACCGATCCCACAGAAATACAAACTACCATCAGAGAATATTACAAACACCTCTATGCAAATAAACTAGAAAATCTAGAAGAAATGGATAAATTCCTCAACACATACACCCTCCCAAGACTAAACCAAGAAGAAGTTCAATCTCTGAATAGACCAATAACAGGAGCTGAAATTATGGCAATAATCAATAGCTTACCAACCAAAAAAAGTCCAGGACCAGATGGGTTCACAGCCGAATTCTACCAGAGGTACAAGGAGGAGCTGGTACCATTCCTTCTGAAACTATTCCAATCAATAGAAAAAGAGGGAATCCTCCCTAACTCATTTTATGAGGCCAGCATCATCCTGATACCAAAGCCTGGCAGAGACACAACAAAAAAAGAGAATTTTAGACCAATATCCTTGATGAACATTGATGCAAAAATCCTCAATAAAATACTGGCAAACAGAATCCAGCAGCACATCAAAAAGCTTATCCACCATGATCAAGTGGGCTTCATCCCTGGGATGCAAGGCTGGTTCAATATACGCAAATCAATAAATGTAATCCAGCATATAAACAGAACCAAAGACAAAAACCACATGATTATCTCAATAGATGCAGAAAAGGCCTTTGACAAAATTCAACAACCCTTCATGCTAAAAACTCTCAATAAATTAGGAATTGATGGCACGTATCTCAAAATAATAAGAGCTATTTATGACAAACCCACAGCCAATATCATACTGAATGGGCAAAAACTGAAAGCATTCCCTTTGAAAACTGGCACAAGACAGGGATGCCCTCTCTCGCCACTTCTATTCAACATAGTGTTGGAAGTTCTGGCCAGGGCAATTAGGCAGGAGAAGGAAATCAAGGGTATTCAATTAGGAAAAGAGGAAGTCAAATTGTCCCTGTTTGCAGATGACATGATAGTGTATCTAGAAAACCCCATTGTCTCAGCCCAAAATCTCCTTAAGCTGATAAGCAACTTCAGCAAAGTCTCAGGATACAAAATCAATGTGCAAAAATCACAAGCATTCTTATACATCAATAACAGACAAACAGAGAGCCAAATCATGAGTGAACTCCCATTCACAATTGCTTCAAAGAGAATAAAATACCTAGGAATCCAACTTACAAGGGATGTGAAAGACCTCTTCAAGGAGAACTACAAACCACTGCTCAAGGAAATAAAAGAGGATGCAAACAAATGGAAGAACATTCCATGCTCATGGGTAGGAAGAATCAATATCATGAAAATGGCCATCCTTCCCAAGGTAATTTACAGATTCAATGCCATCCCCATCAAGCTACCAATGACTTTCTTCACAGAATTGGAAAAAACTACTTTAAAGTTCATATGGAACCAAAAAAGAGCCCGCATCGCCAAGTCAATCCTAAGCCAAAAGAACAAAGCTGGAGGCATCACGCTACCTGACTTCAAACTATACTACAAGGCTACAGTAACCAAAACAGCATGGTACTGGTACCAAAACAGAGATATAGATCAATGGAACAGAACAGAGCCGTCAGAAATAATGCCACATATCTACAACCATCTGATCTTTGACAAACCTGAGAAAAACAAGAAATGGGGAAAGGATTCCCTATTTAATAAATGGTGCTGGGAAAACTGGCTAGCCATATGTAGAAAGCTGAAACTGGATCCCTTCCTTACACCTTATACAAAAATCAATTCAAGATGGATTAAAGACTTAAATGTTAGACCCAAAACCATAAAAACCCTAGAAGAAAACCTAGGCAATACCATTCAGGACATAGGCATGGGCAAGGACTTCATGTCTAAAACACCAAAAGCAATGGCAACAAAAGCCAAAATTGACAAATGGGATCTAATTAAACTAAAGAGCTTCTGCACAGCAAAGGAAACTACCATCAGAGTGAACAGGCAACCTACAAAATGGGAGAAAATTTTCGCAACCTACTCATCTGACAAAGGGCTAATATCCAGAATCTACAATGAACTCCAACAAATTTACAAGAAAAAAACAAACAACCCCATCAAAAAGTGGGCGAAGGACATGAACAGACACTTCTCAAAAGAAGACATTTATGCAGCCAAAAGACACATGAAAAAATGCTCACCATCACTGGCCATCAGAGAAATGCAAATCAAAACCACAATGAGATACCATCTCACACCAGTTAGAATGGCGATCATTAAAAAGTCAGGAAACAACAGGTGCTGGAGAGGATGTGGAGAAATAGGAACACTTTTACACTGTTGGTGGGACTGTAAACTAGTTCAACCCTTGTGGAAGTCAGTGTGGCGATTCCTCAGGGATCTAGAGCTAGAAATTCCATTCGACCCAGCCATCCCATTACTGGGTATATACCCAAAGGACTATAAATCATGCTGCTATAAAGACACATGCACACGTATGTTTATTGCCGCATTATTCACAATAGCAAAGACTTGGAACCAACCCAAATGTCCAACAATGATAGACTGGATTAAGAAAATGTGGCACATCTACACCATGGAATACTATGCAGCCATAAGAAATGATGAGTTCATGTCCTTTGTAGGGACATGGATGAAATTGGAAATCATCATTCTCAGTAAACTATCGCAAGAACAAAAAACCAAACACCGCATATTCTCACTCATAGGTGGGAATTGAACAATGAGAACACATGGACACAGGAAGGGGAACATCACACTTCAGGGACTGTTGTGGGTTGGGGGGAGGGGGGAGGGATAACATTGGGAGATATACCTAATGCTAGATGACGAGTTGGTGGGTGCAGGGCACCAGCATGGCACATGTATACATATGTAACTTACCTGCACATTGGGCACATGTACCATAAAACCTAAAGTATAATAATAATAATAATAATAATAATTACAATAAAAGAAAAAAAAAAAAAAATAAAAAAAATAAAAAAAATAAAAAAAAAAAAAAAAAAAAAAAAAAAAGAAGAAGCAGACAAAAGAAGCAAAGTCTATTTGTGTCTAAAATATTTGCCACTTACCAAGGGATACTCTGTAAGTATAATCTTGAGAGGCAGAAACCATATTACTTTTATATAACTAGTGCATTCTAGAACCTAGCATAGTGCTTGGTCCATAGTATATGTTAATATCGATCACATAAGTAACATTATGAGGTAGTAATTATCTCCCTTTTATGGTAGAGGAACAAAAGAAAATTGATTAGTATTCATTTATCTGAATGCCTTTCTTAGTCACCACCTAGACTTATCTGAAATCCACGAAGTGTAATCAGAATACAGTTGTTTCTCTATATTCACTGGGTTCTATTTCTACGGTTACCTGCAGATAACAATATGTGTATTTGTATGCTTAAGTCCCTTATATAAAATGGCATAGTATTTGCACATAACCTATGCACATTCTATTGTATACTTTGAACCAGCAGTCCCCTACCTTTTTGGCACCAATGACCAGTTTCACGGACCAGGTGGCAGTAGATGATTTCTGGATGATTCAAGAGCATTACATTTATTGTGTGCTTTATTTCTATTATTATTACTACATTTTAAAATATAATGAAATAATTATATAACTCATCATAATGTAGAATCAGTGGGAACCCTGAGCTTGTTTTCCTGCAATTAGATGGTCCCATCTGGGGGGGATGGGAGACAGTGACAGATCATCAGACATTAAATTCTCATAAGGGGTATGCAACCTAGATCCCTCACATGTGCAGTTCATAATAGGATGGTGCTCCTATGAGAATCTAATGCTGAGGCTCATCTGACAGGAGGGTGGAGCGGAGGTGGTAATGTGAGTGATGGGGAGTGGCTGTAAATAACAGATGAAGCTTCACTGATTCACCAGCCCCTTACCTCCTGCTGTGTAGCTCGGTTCCTAACAGGTGGGTACTGGTCCTTGGCCCAGGGATTGGGGACCCCTGCTTTAAACTATTTCTAGATTACTTATAAAACCTAAATACAATGTGAATGCTATATAAATAATTGTTATACTGTATTATTATGGGTATTATTTTTATTGTTGTATTGCCATTTTTTATTTTGCATTTTGTATATTTTTGATCCAAGGTTGGTTGAATTCATGGATGCTGATTGTATTTAGAACCCCTCTTGAGTTACAGTTATTATTACAAGTGACACCAAATATAAGACATGCATGTCCTGGAATAGCAATGGAACAAGGCTTTGGGAACACTGCTCTAAGCATGCCTATGAGAATGTAAGCTACTTAGTGAAGGAGGAAATACTTCATCTTCTTGTTACTCTCACTGACTAACGTGTGGACTGGTACACAGTGAGTTGTAAATAAAATGTGCTGTCCTGATTTGAATTGTTCTAATCACAGCCGGTCGTTAGAATCTGGTGGGAATGGAATTTTTTTTTTTTTTTTTTTTTTTTTTTTTTTTTTTTTGAGACGGAGTCTGGCTCTGTCGCTCAGGCTGGAGTGCATTGGCACCATCTCGGCTCACTGCAAGCTCCGCCTCCCGGATTCACGCCATTCTCTTGCCTCAGCCTCCCGAGTAGCTGAGACTGCAGGCGCCCACCACCACGCCTGGCTAATATATATATTTTTTTTTTTTTGTATTTTTAGTAGAGACAGGGTTTCACTGTGTAACATCGAACCAAATTAAAGAGTTTGTAGGAAAGACATTTTTGATGTTGTTGCATCATTTCCTTTTTCCTTTTTTTTTTCTCTTAAGTTTAATGATCAGAAGAGATGATTTCATTAGTTTCCTTTCCTCCTTCATATTTTCACTTTGTCCTGGAGGATGACTTTATAGATTCTTCCAGAGGACCACTTTTCCAAAAAATGTTTATAAATCACTAAATCTCATATTAGAAATTTAAAACTAAAATCTATTTCTGTGGACAGCAATGAATTAATCCCTCTTACCCCTCCACAAGATCACAAATTTAATAAATGGTGAGAATGTAAACATGAATTCTTGAGGCATTAGTGACATAAGCCAGTCACTAGAATTCTATTTCATATTTTTCTCTAGATAAGAGAGATAAAATATCTCATACTGGAGTGGAGTGTCAGGCGTCTTTTTTGTTGTTATCCACTGATTCGGATCTGTACTAATTCTGTGTGTAAGGGTCGAGCATTCATTAACAATTTGAAATGTACCTTTTAAATTATTTTGTGAGTTTATAGACTGGTGTAAGTCATATTTATGTCATGTTAAAAGGAGGGTGCTTGTTGATATAAAGAGAAACATTAATATACAAAAAAAGTAATTTTAGCATCCTGGTATAGCGTAGAGACCTCCACTGAAAAAATCCCCCACAGATATAGTATCTTAAATTATATCTTAGAAATTGTCTGGTAAACATGACCACAATTGCCATTGCTTTTTAGGAGAATATCAGCACATAATTTTATGAGACTACTTTCGTGCATCATTAATTTTAATGGAGCTCTGCATAGAGAAATATTTTTTAGGTATTGTATAATGCATAGCAATACCTATGATTCCTAAATAATACAGATAATATTATTTCCCATATAGGAATTAATAAAGAATTCTACATTATGATTTTAGTTGTTTCTGGCATCAAATCCCCTTCACTACCACCACCAACGGCTTTCCTATCAAGCCCAAAGTACAAAATTCATATACTGTTTTGTTTCTTTTTTCTCAAAGAAAACACATCACAGAGCTAGGGCATAATAAAAATGATTCATTATTAGGAGACTACAAGGGAGTTCTGTGTGATTAGTTATTTCATTGTTGAGGGAAAATTCATTCAGTTAACATTAAAAGAGATAATTGATTTAATTCCTTAGAAAAGGTAAGAAAACTTTAAAACATCAATTTAGGACACATAACTTAAGGAGAGCGAATCTGTGAAAGTGCCGTGAGAAAGCAGACCACTGGATTGATCATATAAGCTTCTTAAAATAAAAAATTCAGAACTTAATATATGCATATATATGAACTGCATTACATAATGAGGTCAGTCATGGCAATGGGTCAGTTTTTGTAGGTTTGAGTCAGATGTTAATATATTATCATTGCAGACTGGGGACTTATATTTAATTTGATGCCTCATGTTCAGAAAAGAGTGCTGTATATTGGCATTTGACCATATCTGTCAAGTTTCTAGACAGAAAAATTGAAACATATTAGCTTTATTCATGTATAGTTAAGTAACTAGCAAGATCCTCGCTTCTATTGCTTTTTCTCCAAATTTGAAGATAAAAGGCACCTGAGTCTTATGGAATAATCTCATTTTTCCTATTTTTTCATAAGAAATTATTCTTGTTTTCCTAACTCACTTAGATAGTAATATCAGGAATTAGTCCTTATTCTACTTCCAGTCCATTCATTTGCTTCCAAGTAGCTTCTTAGATGAGGAGGGGTAAAATAGATCAAGAAGGAATAGACAGGAGATCACATTTGTCTGGTACAACTTGTCTTAACTGTTCCTCCTTTTATAAATTATCTCCCCTTCCTTCTGAACAAATACGGTTTCCTTGTTGTAGTCCTCAGTAAACAAAGTCACTTTCTAATTTGTCTCAAAGTTACATCCAAGCAGGGAAAATAAGTTCTAGAGTTTTTAAATACGTTCTCAGTCTCCATTCTAGACCTTCACCATAGTCTTAACAATAAGATAATTCATATTAAAGCAAGCACATATGTTTCCATACATATAGCCTTTATTTTGTGATGTTGATTGAAAATTCACTTCTTTATTTTGAATACTCTCAGGTGCCAAAACTAGAAAATTGGAAGGTTATGACATTTACAAGTGATTTTATATTTATTTATTTATTTATTTATTTATTTATTTTGAGATGGAGTCTTGCTCTGTTGCCCAGGCCGGAGTGCAGTGGCGTGATCTTAGCTCACCACAACCTCTGCCTCCTAGGTTCAAGCTATTCTCCTGCCTTAGCCTCCCGAGTAACTGGGACTACAGGCTCATGCCACCATGACTGGCTAATTTTTGTATTTTTGGTAGAGACAAGGTTTCACTATGTTGGACAAGCTGGTCTCAAACTCCTGACCTCGTGATCCACCCACCTCGGCCTCCCAAAGTGCTGGGATTACAGGGGTGAGACACTATGCCCAGCCGTAAGTGATTATTTAAACATGTTAAGGTAATTCTATCCTACTTGTCTTCTCTTTTTCATTAAAATATTTTCAGTGTCTCATTATCAACATTAGCTTAAGTAAAAGGGTTTAATAAATGTTAGCCCCAAGTTATGTCCTGCCCTTGTCATCATTTTATGAATTTATTTTGCTTAATCCTCAAATCTCTGTAAAATAAATATTATCATTAACTTTTCTAACTGAAGGTTTGTTTGCAAATATGGTCACAAATCCTCTCATTGTATCCTCTGTGCAGCCACATTTTGGTATTGTGCCTTCCTATGCAGATTCTAGGCTTGATCCTGTTATTTGCTCTGGCCAAGAAAACTACTTTAAATTTCATATGGATCCAAAAAAAGAGCCTGTATAGCCAAGACAATCCTAAGTAAAAGGAACAAAGCTGGAGACATCACGCTACCTGACTTCAAACTACACTGCAAGGCTACAGTAACCAAAACAGCATGGTACTGGTACCAAAACAGATATACAGACCAGTGGAACAGAACAGAGGCCTCAGAAATAGCACCACACATCTACAACAATCCGATCTTTGACAAACCTGACAAAAACAAGCAATGGGGAAAGGATTCCCTATTTAATAAATGGTGTTGGGAAAACTGGCTAGCCATACATCAAAAACTGAAACTGGATCCCTTCCTCATACCTTATACAAAATTAACTCAAGATGGATTAAAGACTTAAACCTAAAACCATAAAAACCCTAGAAGAAAACCTAGGTAATACCATTCAGGACATAGGCATGGGCAAAGACTTCATGACTAAAACATCAAAAACAATGACAACAAAAGCCAAAATTGACAAATGTGATCTAATTAAACTAAAGAGCTTCTGCACAGCAAAAGAAACTATTATCGGAGTGAACAGGCAGCCTATAGAATGGGAGAAAATTTTTGCAATCTATCCATCTGATAAAGGGCTAATATCCAGAACCTACAAAGAACTTAACAAATTTACAGGAAAAAAACCAACAACCCCATCAAAAAGTGGGTGAAGGATATGAACAGACACTTTTCAAAAGAAGACATTTTTGCAGCCAACAAACATATGAAAAAAAGTTCATAATCACTGGTCATTAGAGAAATGCAAATCAAAACTGCAATGAGATACCATCTCACACCAGTTAGAATGGCAATCATTAAAATGTCAGGAAACAACTGATGCTGGAGAGGATGTGGAGAAATAGGAATGTTTTTACACAGTTGGTGGGAGTGTAAATTAGTTCAACCATTGTGGAAGACAGTGTGGCGATTCCTCATGGTTCTAGAACCAGAAATACCATTTGACCCAGCCATCCCATTACTGGGTATATACCCAAAGGATTATAAATCATTCTACTATGAAGACACATGCACATGTTTGTTTATGGTGGCACTATTTACAATAGCAAAGACTTGGAATCAACCCAAATGCCCATCAATAACAGACTGGATAAAGAAAATATGGCACATATAAACCATGGAATATTATGCAGCCATAAAAAAGGATGAGTTCTTGTCCTTTGCAGGGACATGGATGACACTGGAAACCATCACTCTCAGCAAACTAACACGGGAACAGAAAACCAAACACCACATGTTCTCACTCATAAGTGGGAGTTGAACAATGAGAACACATGGACACAGGAAGCAGAACATCACACACCGGGGCCTGTCAGAGGGCAGGGGGCTAGAGGAGGAACAGCATTAGGCGAAATACCTAATGTAGATGATGGATTGATGGGTGTCACAAACCACCATAGCACGTGTGTACCTGTGTAACAAACCTGGACGTTCTGCACATGTATCCCAGAACTTAAAGTATAATAAAAAAAAATCTGAGCCATCTCAGATTGATGTTACTGGACTCTAACAGAGGCCATAGATCCAAGGTTAATTTTTGCCTATTTTTTTATATTATGGATATAAAACTGTGTTTTGGGAATTATTTTTTGATATAGAATATCTATCACAATGACATGATAGATCTTGACGATATGGAAAATGAATAATGACATGCATAAATGTTTTCGTACTGTTAGACTCCTACATTGCTTCTAAATTATCAACTGTTAGCAAAAGTGGAGGTAGATATCACAAAACTGACATCTAGTCTAGTAATCTGCTACCTATTAATTAAGTTTTAACATTAGCAACATCCTTATAAGGTAGTTATGACTTAGATATTATAGGTGAGGAGACTGAGGCTCAGGAAGGGAAGTAATTTTTTTAATTAATGAAATTTATAAACAATAAAATCAAAATTCAAGCTCTTCTGACTCAGAAGCACATGTTATTAAGCATCACTTCAGACATTTGTTGTAGGTGTTCCAAGTTATATTAATCTTCACACTATTCACTTGAAAAATGGATTGGCATAAATGCCCTTTTAAATCACTTTGCATCAAGACCATCTGATCTCAGCCGACGTTGTTGTTAAAGGCGTTCAGACTTGTAGATCTCAAAAGAGAGATTTTTTAGTAATTTTCAAATTCCCCTGGTGAGTAGTAAGAGCCCTGAGGCTCTCTGTGCCATATAACCCGTGCCCTCAGTCAAGTCATTAACTGGCTCTGAGCCTCCAAATTTCCATCGAAAACAATGGAAATACCTTAACAAACATTTGGAAGGAAATTGCTTTATGCATGAAACCATCATTGCGATTTATCCTCCAGGGTTCACATTATTAACATTTCACATCTAAATTATTTTGATTATTCGTGCGGTTTTTTAAAAAACATTTTAAGGCCACCTAATTTAACTTCAAGTTTTATATGAAATAGATAAAATTAAGTGCCCTGGAAAGGTGAAGAATGTGGAATTGGGAGCCCCGCCTTGGGGTCTCAGTCTTGACTCCCATGAGAGCTAAGGCATTGCTATAAAAACCTTAAAGATCTGGGAACAGAACGTGAACCATGCCACTGATTAAGCGAAACTATTTCTTCCGTTATTCTGAGCCCATGCATTCAACCAATGGCTAGTACAGTGCCTGGCACACAAGATAATCTAAATTCAACAAGTTATTCAGTTTTACTACATGTGCTGCTGAAGCAAGCACACCACATGTTATTTAAACAGTATTAACACAAAAAGATAAGTGATATACTCCTATAGTGTTTCAAATAATCCTTCACCATATTCACTAAATGACTGCTGTCTGCCTTAAGCATATTAATCCAACTCTGTCAAACACAGCACAGGCCAAACTCACAAATCATCTTTGTTCCTGGGTTTAGCAAGCTGACTTACCTGATAATATCCAGTGATATCCTTATAGGAGCTAATTAGAGAAATGCTGTAGAAAATGATTTAACAAAATTAGTATAAAGTGACTTTCACTTAGTGTACCCATGTTGGTTTATATTGATCTCCACTATTAATTGCATAGTCTTACTGTTTAAAAATGCTCTAATTATTACAGGACCTTAGCTTGATTTGCTTCTGATTATATCTCCTCCAGCCTACTTTCCCGATCTAGATTAACTTTTTTTGTTATTAAATTTCTGACTTGCAAAACAAATTACACATGAATATAATAGGTCTAAAGACCAGCAATAGGGCCCATTACAGAACAGATAATTATAACTTTGATGCTCTAAAGACCTATTTAGAAAGTAGGAAGAAACCACTATCACATAACATTGCTTAAACACTGGGAAAGGCACAGTGAGATTCGTCTTTTTTTCTAGATTTTTTAAATCAATGTGACTCTGGCATGAGTATAATGAGATCTATAGGTGGAAGAAAGTAAAAACATAAGGAAGAGGTATAAAGACCAATTTTTTTTTACAAGTAGGCTCACACAGTTGCAAATTATGAAATTAGAAAAACAACTTTGGTTTAACTCACATATATCGATTTTTAAAAATACAAAAAAAAAGAAAAACAGAAGGTAGCCAAGATGGCTGACTACAGGCAACTGGTACCTCCTCCAAAAAAGAGAACAGAAGTAGTAACTAAATAATTACCATTCAAACTGATCACCTAAGAGAGAATGCTGTAATTTAACAGAGAAGTGATAGGAAACACCTAAGACAAGGAAGGAAGCCAGGCCAACTGCTCAAGGAGCTGAAATCGGCTGGGAATCTTGAGAGACTCCCTAATGTGGGGTAAGGATAAGTGAATGACCCTCAGCAGTTTACATTCCCACTGTTAACTGTTGGAATCCTAGCCACTGGCGAATGTGTTGGCCAACATGGGCCTGAGATGAGCATAGGCAGCTGCCTGGGGACCACATGATGGCGGTGCTGCAGAGAGGAAACACAATGGGTCCCCCTACCCCATCATAAGCAGCTATAGTAAGATGTCATTTTGGGATCCCAGTTGGCCACCTGATTATATCTTGCCCTGGAGCCTAACAACCCTTGCATATCCACATCCCTGGAGCTCAGTGACCTTATCCACCCCCAACTAGGTGCCTTTGCTGGCTGCTGACACCAGGGTCAAAGCATGAGACATTGGCAGTTACCCACCCCACTGCCCCCAGTAACAGGACTGCCACACATATATAAAAGCCCTGAGGAAATGCTCCCCCACTTGCAATCACCACCTGGGGCTAAAGCACATGCTCTTCAACTGCCTGTATATGGTTTCTCTCACTGAAAATATTCCTGTCCTCCCTGCAGCAGTGCCGTGGGGCAACCATTTCTGCTTCCACTGGAGCATTCTTGGGGATTTACCTTCCTCTGCCTACCACAGCCAACACCTGCATGCAACAATAGGGGGTCCAGCTCCATACCCGCTTCAGTGCCTGGGTATGCGATCCCAGGGTTAGGGGATTGCCTTGAACTATTCACCAAAATTGGCACTTGAGCACTTAATTCAGGAACCTAAATACCAGCTCATCCAACCTGCAGCTCCCAAGACAGCTGGTACCCACCTGTATGTACTACCTGCAGACCTGGGGATGAGCCTGTTCAGCCCATGCAAACACCATCAACACCAGCGTAGACTGCTTGGGAGCCAGGTGATTGTTCAACCACTGCTACTATGATCACCCACTCCACACCAGCTGCCAAGTCATCTGAGGAGTCAGCAACTCATCAAACCTACTGCTGCCACTGGTGGCACAAGCAAGATGCCTGGAGGCCCAAGAATTGGCTTACCTGGACCCACTAACACTGATGCCAGCATATACTGCATGGGACACAAAGACAGGTATGCTCAGCCCACTTCGGCTACCACTGGAGCCTAAGGACTGTCTCAACTGAAATCCCTGTCCCCAGCAAAGTTTTACTGCAGCCTCCACTAAAAACTGCACCCTAAGCTACAGAGGAAACCGCATACACCATTGATGCTGTTTACAGTGGAAGAAATCAGAGACCACACTACTGCACACACCTAGAATCAAAGCCAAAGTGCCCTACCCAACCAACAACAGAGCTACATCTTCAGAAAAAAGTCTTTCTCTGTCCTTCATTTTTGAAGGACAGATTTGTCTGGTGTAGTATTCTTGGTTGATAGTTTCTTTTTATTCCTATACTTTGAATATGTCATCCCTCTCTCTTCTGTCCTGCAAGGTTTCTGCTGAGAAGTAAGCTGAGAATTTTGTAGGGGCTCGGTTGTACATGACAAGTTGTTTCTTTTCTCTTTTTGTCTTTGTATTTGACAATTTGATTATAATGTTTCTCAGTGTAGATTTATTTATCTTCATCCCATTTAGGTCCCTTATGCTTCATGAATCTGGATGTCCATTTTCCTTCCAGATTTCAGAAGTTTTCAGTCATCATTTAAAAATGTTTTCTACATCTTTCTCTATCCTCTCCTTTTGAAACATCCATAATGCATATTTCTTTTAATTTGGTGGTATCTCGTAATCACTTAGGTTTCTTTTACTTTTTAAAATTGTTTTATTTTTGCATCCCTAACTGGATAATTTTAAATGGCCTTTCTTTGACTTCACTAATTGTTTCTTCTTGATCATGTGTACTTTTGAAATCGTCTAGCAAATTTTAGAGTTCAGTTATTGCATTCTTTAGCTCCAGAATTTCTGTTTGGCTCTTAAAACATATATATTATATACGATACACAAATATATCATATATAACATTATATAATATATAATATACATAATATAATATATAATATATAAAATACACATACTATACATATATTTTGTATAATATACATACTATACATATGTATTATATATGTATATGTGTGTATGTGTTTATATATGTATATATATGTACTTTTTATTTTTTTGGTATAGAGGTCTCACTGTGTTTCCCTGGCTGTTCGCCAAATTCTGGTCTTAACAAATCCCCTGGCCTAGACTTCCCAAAAATGCTGGGATTACAGGCATGAGAAACCATTCCCAGCCTGGCTGTTTATCTATAGTTTCTATATCTTTGCTGATATTCTCATTTTGTTCATGAATAGTGTTCCTAATTTGGTTTAGTTGTCTAATTGAGTTCTCTTGTGATTCATCAGGTTTAAGTCTTTTTATCAGTTGAATTATAGATTTCCCTTTCTTTAGGGTCAGATATTGGAAATTCATTTTGTTCACTTCATTTAGTCATGTCTCCCTGATTCTTTGTGTTTCTGTAGCTTCATGTCAGTATCTGTGCATTTTTTTCTTACAAAAATTTTCTGTCAATCTTTACTAACTGACTTTGTCCAGAAAAGACCTTCACCAATCAATCTACAAATTTTCAGAGCCTCTCATTTCTGTTCTATAGGTGTATCTTGCCTGAACTTGTCTGTGTAGATTCCTAGTTAGAAATATTTATTGATTTCTTTCTTTCTTTTTTTTTTTTTTTTCCAGGAGCCCATTATCTCTTGCTCCCTGATGGTCTATTGCACTGCAGAGCACCTTTCCTCTGCCACCACTTCCAGGAAAAAGCCTTGAGTTATGCACCTTCTCCCAATCTCATCAAGTCATGCAGGCCTGAACAAGCCACCTGTCTCTCTTCTTTGTTCTTAGCTATCCCCAGGAATTGGAACTTGGCAGCTCCATCAGTGCTCCATGTGAGTCAAGACGGAATCTGGTGCACCAAAAAGCTGTGGATGTTGCACACATGCTCTACGCTGTTTATCCCCTGGGAGAGAATTCGTGGGTCAAGGTGATCTCTCTCAGCTCTCAGTTTTGCCAGCTTGGGGAATGAGCTGAAGCAGGTAAAGTGAAATTATTATTCTTATTCATATCAATGCTGCTGTTTTCAGTTTTATACCCATATGGGATGTTGAAACTTTTTAACTGGATTATGGATATTTCATAAAGGCATTTTGGTCCACATATAATTATTAAAAAAAAGTTTCTGTGAGAGAATGAGGACTAGAACATCTCACTGATGTCCTCCTCAATTTACTAGTGTTTTAAACAGGGTTTCTGCCTCCATGGAAATGTCATTCTAATACAAAGGAGCAGATTATAAACAAATTATTAGTTTTACAGTTTAATAACCATGCTATTTATGCAAGTTACTTATTATATTTGAGTCTTAATTTCCTTAACAATAAAATAAAAATATAAGCATTTATAATGTTTGTTAATGGGTCTGCATACATCAAGTGTCTGGAACAATTAATTGAATAGCCAGTATTCCTTTTCTTGATCTCATTTTAAATGCTATGTTCAAAGACTCAGATATCACTTTGTACTTTGCCTGATTAGATATAGACACAGATTATATAGATTAGATATAGATCTAGATATAGATATATATTGTTCCAAAAGTACAGTGTAAGATTCATGGCAGAATCATTTTACATCTACAAAAATGAAATGAGAAGTATTAATCATTTAATTAATCTGCATCTAAAGGGACAATGTTTAGCTTGCATAGTGAGTTACTAATTCAGTGACCCTCTCAGCACATAGACTGTCTCTCCTACTATCCAAAGCGTCTTATAGGCAAATAAACCACTTTAGATTCCAAGCTGAACATTTGCCAATCTATGTGTCGTTTGCCATTTGTGTACTGTAAATCTTGGTCACTCTATTTTTCAGTAGCCTGTTGGAAATCATTCACATTACTCATCAATCTTTCAGTTCTTTTAGTAAATGATCACTGAATCAAGTATAGTTCCTCAATCAAGAGAAACAGTAAGAAAAGCACCGTTCTCCTCCCTGTGCCCATGTGTTCTGATTGTTCAACTCCCACCTATGAGTGAGAACATGCAGTGTTTGGTTTTCTGTTCCTGTTTTGTTTGCTGAGAATGATGGCTTCCAACTTCATTCATGTCCTTGGGGCAAGGGGCAGGAGAGCATTAGGACAAATACCTAATGGGTGTGTGGCTTAAAACCTAGATGACGGGTTGATAGGTGCCGCAAACTACCATCCATATGTATACCAATGTAACAAACCTGCGTGTTCTTCTGCACGTGTCCCAGAACTTAAAGTAAAATTTAAAAAAAGAAAAGCACTGTTCTTTCTAAATAAATTTCTAATAGGAGTCATTCAAAGATGAAATTTTGGAGTCAGAGTAACACACTCAAATTTGTGTATTTTAAGTTAAAAAGGCTCAGAATGCCAAAACTTAGAACATGACACTAGTTTTAACATTAAACACAAGCATAATATGCAACATCCCTTTATATATATTAATCTAAAGTGTTACCGTTTGCATTATGATATCAGTGTGGCTCATTGCGGATTTATTAAGTCTTTTAGTGGCAGGTGGTGATATTACAGTTCATATATGATCCAAACATTTGTAAAGGCAGGAAATACTTCTTCTGACGAGTTCAGCTTTCAAACCCATAGCAGAGATCCTGTTATGCTATAATATGTGCTCAATAAATATTTGTTAGATTAATGAATCAGTAAATCACTGGTTCACAGCACTTCATTAATTAGCTAAATTTGATTGAAGTACTATGACAAAATTAACTCATTTAATCATCAAAATTGTCCCATATGTTCTTATGCACACTACATAAATGAGACCAGTTTAATTGGAGAGGGCTAACCTTAACAAAATTGCGTATGTCCCAAAAGCATACACGTTGCATCAACCTTCAATTAAAACAGATTATATTCATTATACAATATTCTTGGAAAGTTCCAAAGCTTACTATGTGTTCATTCATTCATACATACATATTAATCTTTTGAATAAAAACAACACACCATGTTCCATTTTATAATTACTGGAACACACTGGTGGGTACAAATAGACATGATCTTTGTTTTCACTTAAGCTCACATCTATTGGCAGAGGCATACTTTAATCAAATAGTCACACATATAAATGTAAAGTTATAACTCTAATTACTACACATGTGGTATGCATAGTGCTCTGAGATTTACAATAAGGAATTCTGGCATTATGTGAATGGTCAAGAATGGTTTGGTTTCCCTGTGAGAAGATAAATAAACTAATTTATTGAGAACAGGAGGCCAGTGCTTTCCAAGCAAAGGCAATATGAGTCCAAATACTTTCCCTGGAAGAAGTGTGCTTGTGAATAGGGCCTGAAGTAATCTGCAACTAGAAAGCAGAGAGAGCATCAGTGTAGAGAGGTATGCAGAGGTTCGAATAGGCTGAGTTTTATAAGGTAAGTAAGTATTTTCAACATTATCTTTGGTGAAATGGCAAGTCATTAAAAGATTTTAAGCAAAGGAGTTACATGATCAGATTCCTGCTTTAAAAAGAAAACAATGGCTGATAGTCTCCTCCCCGTCAGATATAAACCTACTTAGTTGTGGAAAGTAATTAATGGTTAGAATCACTCTTTTTAATGTAATTATTTTTGCTCTCTTTTTTACCCATCAGAGAAGGAATTGAGAATTATCTTCATTGATGCTTTAATCACTGGAGAACTGTTTCACTTGATCAATCCTTAGAGTTCGTTCAATGTTATTTACTTTACAATAACAGGAAATCTCCCAAGCATCATTCTTGTATTCTGAGTATAAATTTCATAAGTATTAACAAAAATGTTCAAATCCAGGGTCCATCTACCAAAACTGAAAGGTTGCTTTAAAAATGTTTAACAACTATAAAGTTATCAATGGAATCATTAATTAAATTACCTCATAGTAAAATTTAGGAATCAATTTCAAAAATGATGAAAGGAATGAGACTAGCAACATTTAGAAGATAGTATAAAGAGAGCAATTGTGTGAAATAGCAATTGTCCCTGGACACACTTAATAATTACAAACACTTAAATGCATTATTGGTTCCAAAATGGCCCCATGCGGAGTACAGAAAAGAAAAGATATTCATTCTCCAGATAGTAGCCTGAATTGTTTTCCAGAAATAAGCTATGTGTATTAATTTATACAATATATTAAAGTTGAATCATGCATATAAAGTTATTATTTTAAAACATAAAAGCACTATTGTGTTTTTAAAACAAGTATAGGCGATTTCTTGGCCTTTGAACTGATCCAACCGAATCTACTCATTGAATTGGCTAAATAATGTCCAGCAATTTAAATCAGCTTTCTATATACCAGTAAAGAGAAATACTTTTTATATTGAGCACGGAAAGTGCAGTGTAAAGTCATTGTGTGTTGGTGTCAACCAAGCTAGTTTCACATTTCAACTCTGCACTCTTAGGCAGAAGATGACAAAAGTTAAAGTGCTTTGCCTCACTTAAAAATGGGTACTTATTTAAAACTATGTCATAGACTTACTTTGAAAATTAAATGGAACAGTTTACACAAAAAACCTAGACCATAAAAATCATTAATATTAATTATTAATATATTGAGCACATCCCAATACTCATGCATGGTATTTTAAAACTGTTAACCATATATAGTTTGATAAGATATTTTTCATCCCTTAACCCATGTTTTAACATAATTCATATTGTAAAAGTTTGTCTTAGTGAACTGATCTATTTCCTTTATTTTATGACAAAAGCCTTGTATACCACCTTGTGCTCCTTTTGGCTTTGCCAGCCAGTGGCTTCAAGGTAATAGCTTCTAAATCCAAGCCACCATTCTTAACTGTTTTTTTCTACTATGTGAGTACTCCCTCAATCTTTGATAATGACAAAGTTACGTAGATTATTCTTATTTTGGTTGTGTTTTTTTTAATCTATTTCCAGAAAGAATTTTATGTGGACTAAGACCATGTGTATAAATACAGAGACAAATATAAATGCAAACAGACATGAGAATAGAGTGCCTAATCCTCATCTCTATCTCTGAATGCCTCCAAGGATGATCTACGTCAGCAGCCACAAAATTCACATAAATGGGCATATGACATCCTGACAGCTGTTGTCACTTCAGCTGGTCATCTCTTCTCCCAGGCTACTTTAACTTACAGATTGATTGACCATTTCTCCCTCTCTGGCTTTACCCATCATTTCTCACTGTCCTGTCCCCAAATCTGGTAACTTTGTAATCTGGTTTACCTCTTTGCATCTGACACTATGTGTTTCCACTTCTTTGAGTTGGGCCTTCTGTAATTTACTCGAGTTTACCTTACATAAGATTGAAGTGTACCTTACATAAGGTTGGGTTGCCTGGGGCAACCCATCAATTCTGAAGCCAAGTCCTGAAGGAACCCCCATCAAATTAAGAAGCTGGCTATGCCTGCTGCAAAGAGTAATACATCTTTTCATGCTTTTGTCTGACTTTTAGTCAGAACAGACACACATCTTCATTGATCTTTAATAAAATGAGATCTTCAAAAAAATGAAAAATTATTTTCCATTTCTACCAACCAGCAGTGTATTATTTTGTATTGTAAGCTCCATAATTTAGAATACTCAAATAATAGGAATCTATTTCAATAACAAATTCATCCAGTTATTAGGAAAGACAAAAGGGATGCACTTTTTAAATAAAGATGTGACAGGATTAGAAACCAATAGAAATCATCAGAAATTTGAAGAAAAAAATATATTTTCTTCTCTCAGTTAGCAATTAGACAGCTGTATTTTGCATAAGCTAAAATTGATACCAGGAATACTGTGCTCAAGTTGCTTGAGCTAGAAATAGAATTGAATACAAGTTAGGGTGAAAAGATTCTTCCTGAATGCCCATAAGACCCTCTCACCCATATCTGGCCCATGTTTCTATATTCATGGCTAAGTGAATTTTTTCCCTTTATTGTAAATGGCTTGTCTGGCTTTGTTTTCTTTTTCTTTCTTTCTTTCTTTTTCTTTCTTTCTTTCTTTGTTTCTTTCTTTCTTTCTTTCTTTCTTTCTTTCTTTCTTTCTTTCTCTCTTTCTTTCTTTCCTCTTTCTCTTTCTCTCTTTCTTTCTTTCTCTTTCCCTTCCTTCTTCCTTCTTTATTTCTTTCTCTTTGTTTCTTCCTTTTTTCCCTCTTCTTTTTTGCTCTTTCTTTCTTCTTTTCTTCTTCCTTTTCTTCTTTGCTTTTACCTTTTCCTTAAATAAGACAAATTTTTAATGGACAAAAAAAAAAAAAAACAACAACGTTAGTATTTAAAGCAAGAAAAATGAACAAGGAGATATATAAAGAGGTAGAGAAAGAGAACTACATGACTTGAATTCATGGATATTTCCCTAGACCTTTCCAGCTCTCTAACCATCTATCTAGTTTTTTACTTATGTCTATAAGCAATATATCTATTCTTTCTAAATAAAATATGTAGGGACCAAGTTAATCTAAATAATTGCCTTTAAATTACATTCTTCACATTCTTTTAATACACTGAAGTAGTTTAGCTCATGTTTTACTAATCTCCCTGAAAAAAAGGTGATCATACCTCTTTGGAATCAATTAGTAAATAAAGGTATTTTTGTGGCAATTGGCAATACTATCTAGAACTAAAATTTCATATTATGCCCTGATAAAAAGAAGGTATCAAGATCAGCATTATTTAATTTATATGGTAAATTTTTAGACAAATGAAGAATGATAAGGAGTACTCATGTTGTTTGGCTTTCATTTCATGAGCTATTTTGGAAAAAAAATGAATGCATGAGTAGAGAAATAATAGCACTTTCTGCCTTCTGAATTAGCTCATGTTTTGGAGGAAGATAAGACTGTGATGAGCAGTTGGGGGTCTGTATCATCCATTAATGCAAAACCACTCTGAAATCTTGCAGAAAAAATACACACAGTATGTTGTATGACAACACTTCCATTAGCATTTTATTGTTCCAATGATACAGCAATTACTCATGCATTCTCAAAATCTTTTGAGTCGCTCCATTTTGAGCAATGTCTTAATAATATATGTAATAGCATTTTACCTGTGGTAGTAATATTATCGATCTTACACCATTAACATTAGCAGCGTTTTTAAGACCCATTACCTGATTGTATAGTAGCCCTGCCTGGCAAAAGCACATCACTTTCTCCGTTAAAGTTTGGCTGACAACAACACAAAAAAAGCAATTTTACCTGCTACAGTGTCTGTCTGCTTGCTTGATAATGTCAATCAATAAGTGAATTCAGTTTTCTACAGTCTCTGGTAAACAAGATGTCTGCTCCATTTCAGATGCAAACAAAAAGAAAAGAGCCAAGATATGGGCTGGAGGGGTGGTCAAATAAAAATGTTTTGGATAATGTTTAAGGGGCATTTGGGGTAAGATTGGGGGGTAGGGTGGACAGGGAAGATACTAAAAATTATATCCTCTAAAGAAAACATTGACTGAATTACCCATGGCAACAGCAGTATGGTAGCCTGGAAAAAAACTTAACAGAGATAAGAGGTTTATTTATTTATTTATTTATTTATTTTTGAGACGGAGTCTCACTCTGTTACCCAAACTAGAGTGGAGTGCAGTGACGCGATCTCGGCTCACTGCAAGCTCCGCCTCCTGGGTTCACGCCATTCTCCTGTCTCAGCCTCCCGAGTAGCTGGGACTACAGGCGCCCGCCACCACGCCCGGCTAATTTTTTTATATTTTTAGTAGAGACAGGGTTTCACCATGTTAGCCAGGATGGTCTCGATCTCCTGACCTCGTGATCCGCCCACCTCGGCCTCCCAAAGTGCTGGGATTACAGGTGTGAGCCACCGCGCCCGGCCTATTTCTTTCTTAATAGAGTTACGATAGAAAGCCATTTGAATTGAAATACATTTTAAAATATTCAGAGAGAAAATAAACCACCTTACCTGGATAACCAGATTTCTATCAGTTCATCACCTATGTACTATGTATCTTATATCTGCCTAGTGAATATGGGGTGTTAGAAGGACAGTTACTATTTTAAAGAAACATCGGGATAATTTAGGGCAATTTTTTAAAAAGTGCAAAGAATTCTAAGACACTTTAATATAGCTATAGGGCCAAAGAGAAACATGAGTAGTAATCCCCACCAAACATGCACATTGGATCTGAGTATGAGTAGACAGAGTTAGGCTCATGACATATGTCTGCTCGGATCCCCAATCTAGAGTTTATATGGATGCATGGGGAAGTTAGGTTTTGATGAAACTATTTTAGTAGTGCATTTTTTAAAAAAGCAATACGTGTTTACAGATCTTTCACACCAATAATTTGGGATGTCATAGAGGCAACATCTACATCTTTTTCCTTGAAGACAGACACTCTCCTTTGATTTCTTCCTTGCACAGTTGTGTTCCGCAAATTTGGTTTTTCTTTTTCTAAATTATTTAAGATATCTGAGGGTCCCCAAAAAGTAAACAAAAGACATGTTAAAAAAAAAAAAAAGAAATACAAAGGCAGGTTCATAGGGTCACATAATTATTTAACCAAATTTATTACAATGATAATTATATATGTTAACCACTTTTAGAGAATAATAGGTGACAGGCACCAGGCTAAGATTGGAAGCTTTAAAGGTCCTGTCAAGAAAACAGATGGAACACTCAAAAGGGTTTATCTAAAAATAAAGCAAGAACTGTTTACAAAAGCTGAAGGAATTTAAACATTTGTAGGAACGAACAAGGGATGGTAAGACATGAAGGGGCTGCCATGGTGAGAAGTCGTTTTTTTTTCTGAGACGGAGTCTCGCTCTGTCGCCCAGGCTGGAGTGCAGTGGCGCGATCTCGGCTCACGGCGAGCTCCGTCTCCCGGGTTCACTCCATTCTCCTGCCTCAGCCTCCAGAGCAGCTGGGACTACAGGCACCTGCCACCACACCTGGCTAATTTTTTGTTTTTTTTAGTAGAGATGGGGTTTCACCTTGTTAACCAGGATGGTCTCGATCTCCTGAGCTCATGATCCGCCCACCTCAGTCTCCCAAAGTGCTAGGATAACAGGCGTGAGCCACTGCGCCCCGCCTGAAATAATATTAAGCATCTGCTCTGACCACAGTGAAATACAACTGGAAATTAATAACAAGAGGAATTTTAATAGCTATACAAATACATGGAAATTAAATGATATGCTCTTCAATGACCAGTGAGTAAAGAAATTAAAGAGAAAATTGAAAAATGTCTTGAATCAAATAATAATGGAAAAACAACATACTATACTACGGGATACAGCAAAAGCAGTACCCAGAAGGAAGTTCATAGCTATAAGTGTCTACATCAAAAACAGAAAAAAACTTCGAATAAACAATCTAATGATGCATCTTAAACAACTATGAAAAGAAATAATAAAGATCAGAGCAGAAATAAATGAAATAGGAATGAAGAAAACAATACAAAGGATCAATGAAGCAAAAAGTTAGTTTTTTGAAAAGTTCAACACAATTGACAAACCTTCAGCCAGACAAAGAAAAAGAGAGAAGATACAAATAAATAAAACTGTAAATCAAAAAGTAGACATTACAACTGATACTCCAGCAATTCAAAGGATCATTACAGGATACTGTAAACACCTTTATGCCAATATATTGGAAAACCTGAAAGAAGTGGACACATTTGTAGACACATAAAACCTACTAAGATTGAACGAGGAAGAAGTTCAAAACATGTGAACAGACAATAACAAATGATGAGATCAAGGCGATAACAAAAAGTTTCGCAGTAAAGAAAAGGCCAGGACCCACTGCTGAATTCTACCAAACATTTAAAGAAAGTTAATACCAATCCCACTCAAACTACTCTGAAGAATAGAGGAGGGGGGAACTTCCATACTCATTCTGTGAGGTCAGTATTGCCTTGATAACAAAATCATACAGACACATCAAAAAAAGTAAACTAGACCATTATCTCTAATGAATATTGATGCAAAAATCTTCAAGAAAATACTAGCAAACCGAATTCAGCAATACATTAGAAGGATCATTTGTCATGACCAAGTAAGATTTATCATCCCTGGGATGCAAGGATCCTTCAAAATATGCAAATCAATCAATGTGATACATAGTGTCAACAGAATAAAGGATAAAAACTGTATGATTGTTTCAACTGATGCTGAAAAACACACTTAATAAAATTTAATATCCCTTCATGATAAAAACCCTCAATAAACTGTGTATAGAATGAACATATATCAACATAATAAAAGCCATATACAACAGAACCACAGCTAGTATTATATTAAATGGGGGAAAAAACGAAGGCCTTTCCTCTAAGATCTGGAACACAACGAGGATTTTTTTTTTTTTTTTTTTTTTTTTTTAGAAGGATTCTCTGTCACCCAGGCTGGAGTGCAGTGGCACCAACTCGGCTTACTGCAACCTTTGCCTCCTGGGCTCAAGCAATCCTCTCACCTCAGCCTCCCAAGTAGCTGGGACCACAGGTGCTCACCTGGCTAATTTTTTATATTTTTGGTAGAGATGGGGTGGTTGTCAGTAGTTATAAGGTTGAAATTATAGGTTATAAAATAGTATTCACAATCCTCATGATAGTATTTGCAAGCCTTGTGTTACCCAGGCTGGTCTTGAACTCCTGAGCTCAAGTGATTCACCTGCCTCAGCCTCCCAAAGTGCTGGGATTATAGGCATGAGCCACTTTGCCTGGCCAGGAAGATCACTTTCACCAGTGCTTTTCAACATAGTACTGGAAGTCCTAGCTAAGTAAATCAGATAAGAGAAAGAAATAAAAGGCATCCATATTGAAAAAGAGGAAACCAATTTATCCTTGTTTGCAGATGATATGATCATGTACTTGGAAAAACCTAGACTCCAGAAGAAAACTATCAGAATTGTTAAACAAATTCAGTGAAGTTGCTGGATACAAAAGCAACATATAAAAATCAGTAGCATTTCTATATGTCAACAGTGAGGGATCTGAAAAAGAAATTAAAAAGTAATCCCATTTACAATAGCTAAAAATAAAATTAAACACTTAGAAATTAACCAAAGAAGTGAAAGATCTCTATAATGAAAATTATAAAATGCTGCTGAAAGGAATTAAAGAGGACACCAAAATATGGAAGAATGTTCTATGTTTATAGATAGAAAGAACCAATATTGTTAAAATGTTCGTTCTACCCAAAGAAATCTACAGTTTCAATGCAATTCCTATCAAAATACCAATGACATTCTTCACAGGAATAGAAAAAGACCCTAAAATGTATATGAATCCTCAAAAGATCCAGAATAGGTACATCTATTTTAAGAAAAGTGAACAAAATTGAAGGAATCACATTACCTGACTTTAAATAATAATATAGAGCTATAGTAACCAAAGCAAAATGATACTGTCATAAAAACAAAGACATAGACCAATGGAACAGAATAGAGAACCCAGAAACAAATCCACACACGTACAGTGAACTTGTTTTTGATAAAGATGCCAAGAATATACACTGGGGAAAAGGCAGTCTTTTCAATAAGTGATGCTGGGGAAACCAGATACCCATATGCTGAAAAATGAATCTAAACCCCGTATACCTTGCTATATACAAAAAGAAAATAAAAATGGACTGAAGACTTAAATCTAAACACTCAAATTATGAAATTATTACAAGAAAACATCAGGAAAACTCTTCAGGATATTAGTCTGGGCAAAAGTTTCTTCAGCAATACCTCACAAGCACAGGCAACAAAAGTAAAAATGGACAAATTGGATCACATCAAGTTAAAAAGCTTCTGCAAAACTAACACAAGAACAGAAAATCAAACTCTGCATGTCCCCACTCAAAAGTGAGAGTTGAACAATGGGAACACATGGACAAAGGGAGGGGAACATCACACATTGGGGGCCTGTTTAGGGGTGGGGACTAGGGGAGGGATAGCATTAGGAGAAATAACTAATGTAGATGATGGGTTGACAGGTGCAGCAAACCAACATGGCACATGTATACCTATGTAAAAAACCCTGCATGTTCTGCACATGTAACCCAGAACTTAAAGTATAATATATTTTTTAAAAAAACTTCTACAAAGCAAAGGATACAATCAGCAAAGTGAAGAGACAACTCACAGAATGGGAGAAAATATTTACAAACTTCCCATCTGACAAGGGATTAATAATAATTTATAAGAAGTTCAAACAACTGTATAGGAAAAAATCTAATAAGCTATTCAAAAACTGGGCAAAAGATTTGAATAGACATTTCTTGAAAGAAGACATAGAAATGGCAAGCAGGAATCAGAAAAGGTGATCAACATCATTGATCATCAGAGATATGCAAATCAAAACTATAATGAGATATCATCTCACCTCAGTTAAAATTGCTTATATCCAAAAGACAGACAATAACAAATGTTGGTGAGGATGTAGAGAAAAGGGAACCCTCTTACACTGTTAGTGGGAATGTAAATTAGTACAACCACTATGGAGGACAGTTTGAGGTTCCTCAAAAAACTGAAAATAGAGCTACCATATGATCCAGCAATCCCTCTTCTGCATCTATACCCAAAAAGTATATTGAAGACATATCTGCACTTCCATGTTTATTGCAGCACTGTTCACAATAGCTAAGATTTGGGAGCAACTTTAATACCCATCAACAGATGAATGGATAAAGAAAATGTAGTGTATATATATATATACACACACACACACACACAATGGAGTACTATTCAGCTATAAAAACGAATGAGATCATGTCATTTGCAACAACATGGAATGGAACTGCAGATCATTCTGTTAAGTGAAATAAGCCAGACACAGAAAGGCAAACATCACATGTTCTCACTTATGTGTGGAGTTTAGAAATTAAAACAATTGAACTCACGAACATAGAGAGTAGAAGGATGATTACCAAAGGCCAGGAAGGGTGGTAGGGTTGGTTAATGCATACAAAAAAAATAGAAAAATATGAATAAGACCTATATTTGATAACACAACAGGATGACTATAGTCAATAATAACTTAATTGTGCATTTAAAAATAACTAAAAGAGTGTAATTGGGTTGTTTGCAACACAAAGCATAAATGCTTGAGGGAATAGACACCCCATTCTCCATGATGTGCTTATTTTGCATTGCAAACTTGTATCAAAACATCTCATATACCCCATAAATATATACACTTATTGTATACCCACAAAAATTAAAATTAAAAAATAATTTAAAAATAATCAGTAATCACAAACACAAAAATAAAAATAAAAGTGTTACTCTGCTTTCTGTATTGAGAATAAATTCTAAGAGAGATAGTATGGAGGCAGGTGGGCCAATTAAAAGACTATTGCAGTAACTCAGGTCATAGATAATGATGAGTTGGACTAGTGGTAACCAGAGGACATAATGAGCATTGGTTAGATCATAGTTATATTTTGTAGTTAGAGTCAGCAGGATTTGATGATGCATTGAATCAGCAATAGCAATAGTGAGATTATGCAAAGAGTCAATGACAGTGTGAAGGTATTTGTCCTGGGTCTCTGAAGGAATGGAAGGGTATGAGGGAAATGAGGTTGAACATAGGGAACACAAACTCCGATGTCTACAGGTGCCAGAAGGTCATGAGAAGAAGAAAAGTGAACTGGGTTTATGTTTATATGGATTAATGGTGTGACTCATGGATACTGTTTTAGCTAGGGCAGTCTTGGTCCACATAATGGAATCGGCTGTATCCAATTGTTTCCATGAGGTAAGTAGACCTAGAATTTGTTTCCAAATCTTCTACTTTTTCAAGAGAATTTTGAAGTCTGTCATTTTGAAACATCTTTCCCCTTTCTCACCAAAATCAATCAATCAAGCAAGCAAGTCTAACTCTTAAAAACTAAGAGTCAGAGAACTTGAAGTTTGACTAAAGCTTTGCAACTGTAAATTTTGTAGTGCTGGGCTTTCTGATTTCCAAGTGTTCTTGCATCACCACCTTAATACGCAATGGTCTTGACTCTGAATTCCAATCTTTCTGCCCCAATACAGAAATAAATTTAATTATGCAATACTTTATAATAAAATGCACATAAACTGAGATGAAATGTATTAAACTGTTAACAGAATTAATCTCTAAAAATTCTATTATGAATAATTCATATTTTTCTCCTTATATATTTATCTGTCTTTCCAAATTATTTACTATTTTTACCATATAGCAAACATTATTTTTAAAGTGCAATAAATAAAAAGACTCATTTTCTAAAGGACATAAGAAAATGTTAATTCATATTGAAATGATACCATATCTCTCTTTTTCATGCTGGTGAAATTCCAGGAACATAGATACAGTAATATACTAGTTCTACAAGGGGAAATGAAGTTAAATTGCTTTGCAGAAGGGTTCTACATTTCCTTAGCATAAAAATCTACAATAAAATTATGTGAAATAAAGAAAAAACCTTCAGACCATTCAGATTCCTAGACCAATTTGAAAAGGTTACAAAAGTTATGTACAAAGATTTCTATTGTGCCGTTAGCTAAAATGCAAATAAACTAAGAGGAGATGATAAATAAAACACGATTATTATTCCTTGTTAATAGAGACTCCTTATTGTAAGGCACTTTTGAATAATAAAAATACACTAAACCCAAATTTTAATATATTTATTTGAAACATTTCTCAGAAAAGTGGATTATTTTATATTTTCATCTTTACTCCAAGTTCTTTACATTAAAAAAAAAAGTCTGTGTTTCTTGGTTAAGTCTGGGACTCATTGGCAATGGAATAGAAGGGGCAGTGTCCCTACATTCTCTCTATTCTTAGAGAATCAGACCTATCAGGCTGCTGCTGGAAGGACTGTTGGGCTGGGATCTAGCAGAGAATTATGCCCAATTGCTGGTCTTTTTTATTATGAATGAACAGTGAGAAAAACATTATTCAACAAGAAATACTTTTAGCTTAGGTATCTATCAGTCTGAGAATAGATGTTAGCCCTGTAGGGAAGCATAGGAAATGAGCAGCTACTAACATTTGAAATCCTTTGCTATCCCATGCAAAGTTGCATTCAGGTACGACCTCTCTCACTTAGGTGAAGTGGGGAAAAATATGGGACATTGTAGTCCTTCTTGCTAGTGGCAGGGAGTCATCATTCCCAATCTGTAGAAAGCTCCTTGGGTTAGTCATCAGACAGTATTGCTTATCTCCACAAAAATTTTCATGGCTCAGTGTAAAAAAAAATTCAAATGAAGACTAAATAAAATGCAAGATAGAGCATCAAAAAAGAAGATAAATAATAAGGAAATAGAATCTTTGGACAACATTCTAGACCAAATAGACCTAACAGACAAATATAGAACATTCTACCCAACAGCAGCAGAATACACTTTCTTCTCAAGTGCACATTGAATAGTCTTTGCATGTTAGGTCACACAACAAATCTTAAGAAATTTAAGAAGGTTGAAATCACAACCTTTATATTTTTCCAATGCAATGGCATGAAAATAGAAATTAATGACAGAAGGAAATCTGAAATTAAACAATGCACTCTTGAACAGCCAATCAGTAATAGAAATGAAAAGAGAGTTTAGAAATTAGAAACTATCTTGAGACCAATGAAAATAAACACACAACATATTAAAACTTCAGGCATAAGGCAAAATTATAACTGAGGGGGAAGTTTACAGTGAGAAAATTTTTACTTATATTTTTGAAAAACTGAAATAACCAAACTTTACATCTCAAGGAACTAGAACACAAATGTATGATAAAAACCTCATCATCACTTGTCATTAGAGAAATGCAAATGAAAACCACAATACCATCTCACGCCGGTTAGAACTATGATCATTAAAAAGTCAGGAAATAACAGATGCTGGAGAGGATGTGGAGAAATAGGAATGCTTTTACACTCTTGGTGGGTGTATAAATTAGTTCAACTATTGTGGAAGACAGTGTGGTGATTCCTCAAGGATCTATAACCAGAAATGCCATTTGACCCAGCAATCCCATTACTGGGAATATACCCAAAGGATTATAAATCATTCTACTATAAAGACACATCCACATGTATGTTTATTGCAGCATTATTAACAATGGCAAAGACTTGGAACCCCACTCAAATGCCCATCAGTGATAGACTGGATAAAGAAAATGTGGCACCTATATATCATGGAATACTCTGCAGCCATAAAAAAAGATGATTTCGTGTCATTTGCAGGGACATGGACGAATCTGGAAACCATCATTCTCAGCAAATTAACACAAGAACAGAAAACTGAACATCGCATGTTCTCACTCATAAGTGGGAGCTGAACAATGAGAACACACGGACACAGGGAGGGGAAATCACACAACGGGGCCTGTCGGGGGATGGGGGGCTATGAGAAGGACAGCATTAGGAGAAAAACCTAATGTAGGTGACCGGTTGATGGGTGCAGCAAACCACCATGGCACGTGTATACCTATATAACAAACCTCCATATTCTGCATATGTACCCCAGAACTTAAAGTATAATTTTTTTGAAAAAGAAATTACGTTGCATTCCAAAAAAAATAAGCAAAGAACAACTTAAGCCCAAAGTTAGCAGAAAGAAGGAAATAAAATTAGAGTAGACATAAACAAAATAGAGAACAGAAAAACAATAGAACATATCAAAGAAGCTAAGTTGTTTTCAAAATCAACAAAATTGACAAACTTTTAGATAGATTAAGAAGAAATAAGATATCATTCAGCCTGTATAATGAAGGAAATCCTGTTAGATGTCACAGCATGGATGTATCTTGAGGACATTAGGCTAAGTGAGACAAGTAGTCACAGAAGGACAAATACTGTGTAATTTCATTTACATAAAGTATCTAAAGTAGTCAGACTCATAGAAACAGAAAGCATAGTGTTGGTTGCCAGCGGTTGAGGGGAGGAAAAAATGGGGGGTTGCTGTTCAAAATACAGAAAGATTCAGTCATGAAGGATGAAAATGTTCTGGGGGTATTCTGTATAGCCTTGCACTTAATAAAACAATACTCTAATGCATACTCTAATGTACACTTAAAAATTTGTTAGGCGGGTAGATATGTGTTTTTTAGCAAAATTAAAAAGCAAGATAGTATAGTTATTTTTGTTGTTGCTGTTATGGTTTTTGTTGTTAAGTGACAGGTTCTCTGAAGAGTTTTAAATACCTTTTTCTTGGTTAATCCTCACATCAGCACTAAGACAAAAGCAGAGATGAGAGAATTAAACTTAGAAAGACTATGTACAGTTCCCAAAGCTGTAATTCTAAGAAGGCTAAAAGCTAGATTTCTAACTCAGTTCATCTGACGCCACAGCCTACCTCTTTTTTTTTTTTCTTTGACACAGGGTCTCGCTCTGTCACCCAGGCTGCAGTGCAGTGGTGCAATCTTGCAGAGTCCTAATTTTTAACAGCAGTGTTCTGTCATGCTACCTGTAATCTCTAATAGGAAAGTATAAATATTTCTTGTCAAATGAAAAGAATATGCACTTTCACTCAAAAATCAAAAGAATACAGATCTTTTCTGTGTAAAACACTGAGGAGACTTGTGAAAGAAGGAAAGCCAAAGATAAAAAAGTGGCAATGTAAAATAATGGGATTCCATATCCAAAGAACTACGAGAACTTTTTCAACCTGGCAGTTGGTAAATATTCAGAAGTACCCATGCATCATGCTGCACATCCACTTACAATGTAAATACCCAACATAAATAAATAAATCCCTATCATGAATAAATCATAATGATCAGCATGATTCTAGTAAATCTTAACAATAAGATGAATCAAATAAGTGTCTCTGATTAATAAATCTATAATTCAATAATAGAATCCTCCTCTGAAGTACTCTTATATAATATATTTTTATTGAGGGATTTTTTCAAACCCTTAAAGATGTGTTTCTCCACAATCCCTCTGGAAAGCATGACAGATTTATACATATGTATCTATTTTTCTCTTTTTCCTTGGCATGAAGAGAGAATAAAATTTCCTCTGACTGCATAATTCTTTATTTTTGGATCTGCATTTAAAAAGTACCTACTATACAAGTCTGCATATTTCATTGTATTTAAATTCTCTGTACATCAATTTCTTCATCTACAAAGCAAGGTTGATATTTCTCATAGCTGCACTGATTCTTTCAGTTATTTAAAAATAGATTTTAAGGAGCAACTATGGGAGAGACATTCTTTTCATACTAAGAAAATCGAGGTCCCTGCCTGCTTGGAATTTATATTTTATTAGGAACAGACAGACTTTCTTGTTTTTACATTTTTTAAATATCACTTTATAATTAGGTATTTGCTGTCAAATGGTAAAAGAGCTATTCATATAATTGAAATATGTTGAAGTGACAAAGAGTGACTGAGTGAATAGGGGCCTATTCTAGACCAGGTGGCCCAAGAAGAATTCTATAGGGGATATAATTTAAACCAAGATCTTAATGACAAGAAGACATCAACCAAGCAGTGTTAGGGAAAATTCCATTCCAGGAGGAAGGAAGAGCTAATAGGTCTTGAGCAAAATCAGTTAACAAGAGAATAAAGTCTGAAGCCCAGTAAGTGTAGGGAAGAGTACCGAGAATATACTGGGGAAATATATGCAACTTGAAATGCATAGAATTGTTTTTAGTCAAGGTAAGGGGTTTATATTTTAGTGTAAATATCATGAAAAGCCATTGGATGACTTTTAGCATAATTCAGAATCTAAAATAATTTACTTGCACAAGTCATAGTCATTTTTTATATTTGCTCTCTGATACTTGTCTTGCACTTTGTGTCTGTGGTGTTGGGAGAGGGTTCCTTGAGAACTACATTTTCTAGATTCCCTTGTCAATTGATTTCCAATGAGTTCTGCACAGTGGAAGGCACTGGCAGGAGTTTGGAGTGTCAGGCAAGGCGAAAAGCCTGCATAGCTCCTCTCTTCCTCTATACTGAGTAGAATATCCTTCAGAGGTGGCTGCAATCCTTCAGTTGCCTACAGACCAGCCCCTTTATCCATTGTCCCATTGATGCCAAATGTCTTCTGCTACTCAACTCTGGTCACTTCACCTTTTCTTTTTGTCCCCACAAGCTGTAAAGATAATAGTGGCTTCCTGTTGGTATTAATCTCTTGGTTGTCTCATTGATTCATTTTATCCTTTCCACCTTTCTAATTCCTTTGTAGAGATGATTGAATATTAAATACTCTCTGTTGATCTAGTATAGATTATCTTTCCTTACTCTTTCATTGCTCATGGTCAAGGCAAGTAAGCATGAAGATAGTAAAAACTTATTTTCTTTAGAATCTACAGCATACTTTTAGAGTGTTTGCTCTTAATTTAGTATTAACTTGGTGACAGCAGTGTTTACAAATTGTTGGTTTTCTCATTTATTTCCTCAACCAGAGTTTTAGGTCTCCATAAGCATACTTTTAAGTATCTATCTCTGTGTCCCTAGAACCTAACTAAGTGTCATTCAACAATCAGATATTGATAATTGAATGACTTGCCATATCATGACACCCAAGAATTTCCAATTATTAGACCAGATGTCTAGTATGGCCATCTACTTTTGAAACTGTTCCTGATAATATGAAGCCCTTGCCAAATGTCTGTCTCTATCAGACAAAGACACAGAAGTTCTCTTCCTCAACCCCAATGGGAAGTCTGATTACTTGCTACTTTGAACAAAGTCCTGAGTCCAGAGACTCAACTGTTGTGTGTCATTTAATATATTAAACTCCTCCATTCCCCATTGTTGCAAATCACACACCTATTGAATACAAGAATACAAGGAAGTACCAAATATTAATACTTCTGTTGATGAATTAAATGTGTCCCTTCGAAATCCATATGTTGAAGTCCTAAATGCCAGTGCGATGGTATTAGGAGATGGAGCCTTTGGGAGATAATTAGGCTCAGATGAGACGATGAAGGTGAAGCCCCCATGATGAGATTAGTACTCTTAAAAGAAGATGGAGAAATACCAGAGCTTCCTTTCTCCCATGTGAGGATCCAGCGAGAACTTGGCCATCTATAAGCCAAGAAGCTGACTCTAACAAAGAACTGAATCTACCAATATCTTAGTTTTGAATGATCCAACATCCAGAACTGTGAGAAATAAATGTCTGTCGTTTAAGTGACCCAATGTATGGTATTTTTGTTATAGCATCCCCAAACTGAGATTCCCTAAAATTTGATTTGGACACAGTGCTATACCTTAAAATATTTTGGTTAAGCTTAAATTGTTGGAACGAATATCACAATGATCAACAGTGCAGATAGATCTGAACTGGCAATGCTAAAAGAGGTAGGTGCTTCTACGGTTCATGGAGAGTGTTTTAAGCATCTGTGATGATAATAACACTATTTTTAACATCTGCTACCAGTTAGGAAAAATATTTTATAACTACTACCCTTAAAAAACATGTTACATGCTAAAGATAATGTTAATAGTTATGTGTCTATTAGATATTCAGCCCACAATACTTTATAAACTTGCTAGTTTCATGAGATAATTATTGAAAGTTAACTATAATAGAAAATTGTTTTACAGCAAGTTATAGATGGTTTAGAGAGACTTATTTCCAACATGTTCTGGCTTTCATTTTTTGGATACTTTGTATAGTTTATTTGTATCAAACTTGGATCTAGTTTATCCAAACATTGTTTCAAGCTGTGTATAAATATTTTATATCAATATTCTAAAACAACATAGACGGTGCTTGTATAAATTTTTTAAAGAAATTTTTGTTCATAAAACAAGCTCAAGCGCAGATTTTTCCTTCTGAAATAGAGATAATTTCTTCCTGAAGACAGGACTCAATTGAGAGAGAGAGAGAGAAAAAGAGGCAGAGAGAGACAGAGGTGGAGAGAAAGGGAGATAATATATTCATCAATTTATTATGGTTAATATTACATTAAATTTATCCAATATATATTTATAATTATTAATATGCAATATGGATGATAGAGTCAACACAAACAAAATAAATCCATGTGCATATTTTGATAGAGGATAGCCTTAGGGAAACATTCTTATACTTGTAGGAGTAGCTGATAGATACTGCGAAATGACACCACATTGAACCAATTTAGTAATGATTTCTCTCTTTTTGTCTTTGTCTTTCTCTGCTTCTGTGTTTGTCCCTCTCTATTCTTCCAAAACTTCTGCAATACTTGTTTCACCTAAAAAGTAAAAATAGACTATTAATTTCAACAATTATAGTTCCTCAACTCCTCCAACATAGTTAAGGCATTTCCAAATCACAGATCAAGACATGCTGTCTAATTAAATACTAATTGACTTTGACAACTCAAGTCAGCAAACACAGATGCCTTAAACTTGTGACTTATTATATTCAACAAAACAGTGATCACCATCTTTTAAACACATTAGTCACAGAGCTGTTTCCCTTTAATTGTGAAATATCAAGTCAACAGGAAGGGCTTATATTAAAATACCAGCATAGATTTTAAATCTTCTCAAGGAGATGAACACTCAAAGCCATTAAAGACAAAATACTCTATCAACTTGAATGACAATAATAGCTTGGCACATCCATTAGTACATTAATACTACATGAAGCCATTACATTGTTTCCATATATCTATTAATACTCTGTTTCCACATATCTATTAATATAATCAGTGATAATATGGAAAACATTCAATATTTTGAAACTTGCAAAAAGAAAATTTAAGAAAAGTGTTTTTGAGAATGAGCATGATATTTTCTCCATCTCTTCGTGTCCAATGGCAATAACAAGACATTGGCCAGGGACTACCATCCCAAAGATGCATATAATTATTGTTTGCACAGTCAATGAAATATCCTGAAAGTTGAGCTGATAAACATATTGTCCAGGATTAGGGTTGCAGTTTTCAGATTAATGTTTGGGTTGGGTTTCCTTGCCATCTTAATCTTTTTTTTTTTTTTTTTTTATGAGATGGAGTCTCATTCCGTCGCCCAGGCTGGAGTGCAGTGGCGCAATCTTGGCTCACTGCAAGCTCCACCTCCCGGGTACATGCCATTCTCCTGCCTCAGCCTCCCGAGTAGCTGGCACTACAGGTTCCCACCACCACGCCTGGCCAATATTTTGTATTTTTAGTAGAGACGGGGCTTCACCGTGTTAGCCAAGATGGTCTTGATCTCCTGAGCTCGTGATCCACCTGCCTCGGCCTCCCAAAGGGCTGGGATTACAGGCGTGAGCCACCACGCCCGGCCTAATCATTTATTTTCATTGTAACTTGAAACTCCTTGAACTTCTATTTCTTATAAAATAAGACAGATGATAACATCTGTCTCACTGAGTAATTATTACAATTAAAAACACCAATTTAGAGTTTAGCTCATTGCCTAGAACATTGGACGCTCCTTCTATATCAACTTTTTGTAGCATTATTACCTTTTAAGGTTCACACAATGATTTCCAATGGAATAGACTTACAATTCCATTTTGTAGAAAAAGAGAACTGAATTTGGCCCATGGATACACAGTCAATAGGTATTTGGGGCTGGATTTTAAAAAGAGCGATTATCTGGGATTTAACATATCGTCATAGTTAGCTACTTAGCACAGTGCCTGACAAAAACAGTAAAATAGCATCAATATTTTTATTGCTTCAATGTATGTCTTTATAGTAACTTCAAAAACAGTAAAATAGCATCAATATTTTTATTGCTTCAATGTGTGTCTTTTTCTCTCTTTGGACTCCTGCCTTTTATAACAGTGTGTCAGACCACGTGGGAAGGCAAAAGAAGAGTACAAAGGAGATGGAAACCCAGCAGACAAGGTATTTATACCAAGTGGCTGGGATCTGACAATAGTTTAATCTCTGATTTCAGTTTTATCAGAGATGTTAAAGCTGAAGAAGCTGTGCTGGATGTCAGATCAGTGAGGCGGGTCTGTTGCTCTAAACTTGTCTTATGATCATTTGCCTCATTGGTGGTTTGGTTTCATAAAGTGGAAAAATGTAGGACTTTCCCTCTGTGCTTGATTTTGGCCCTTGTTCTTGACTTTGACCCAGCTACTTACCACACTTCAGTTCTTGAAATTGTTTCAATCTGACACGAAGAGAGTTGAAGGGCAAAGTGAGATTCAAGACCTGTCAAAGTCAGTCCAACATAAAAGGGCATTTTGGCTTCTACTCCTCTAGTATTAGCCCACAACAGGTGTCCAATTTTGATTTTTCGATTTCCTACTCCAGAGCCGGTGCACAAAACTCAGATTTCCGTCTTCATTTTTACATGTTACTTGGTTTGACGACGAGTGTCTTGCAGCATTACACTCAACCAGAAATTGTTTATTTTTCTACATCCCTGCCAAAGGAAAACAAACAAACAAACAAAATAACCCTAAAGCACATCTGTATGTTTTTCTTTCCAAATTTGGAGAAGTTTAAAATAAATTATAAAGGAAACATAACTGGTTGTAGCAGATGGTGATATTCTATTTTATTAGATGCATTTTTTCCTCTTTTTCAAAGCTAGGTAGATAATGTAATTAAGCAGGCAATCTTAGATAATTCAAAGTGTCAATATAGTCAGATCAACTCCTCAGCAAATCAATGTGTGGCAACTGCTCTCTTCACTTATAAATTGTCCCCACACTTCATAAGGTACATCTTTGGCATAAAGCGTAAGGGGGTTTTGTGACATAGTTAGATATCAATGTGGCTTCCAGGTTTTTTTTTTCATAATTGCAATTTAAATGTATGGCTAGAAGCTGGCATTTTCTAGTTGTAAAGAGGCTGTCTGGTATCTTTCTGGCTTAGATGTGTGCATCTGACCCCTGCTCCCCGCCACTCTTGTTCAGAATCCTTATTCTTTCATATGTTACCCTCTGAGATAGCATGAGAAGAAAGTTCAGAAGAAAGGTCATATTCTGGGCGGACAGCTTGCACCTGCCTGAAAGGGAACTTTATTTGTTTCCGCTTTATGCTATTTTATTTGAAAAGAGGTGTTTAAGTGATATTTGCTTGCTTCTTGCTCTACTAGTGAGAAAAATTACAGACTGTAAACAGGTCAGTGGAAGCTCTCAAAGATTTTCTTCCTAAGAAATAGTTCCAAATTTTTTTATTTGAAAATAGTCCTCAAATTTTATTTTTCTTGATAAATAACAAGACTTTTTTTCTGTTGCGAACCATACCATATTGATGAAATTACTAAATCAGTATTTCAATGGGATTTTTAAATAAATTTATGAATACAAATAAGACCAACTAACACGTTAGAAAATGATAATTTAATACCTACTATTAAAGCAGACAAGCTGAAATATAAGTACTAATATATCATTGCTGATAATACATCTTTACACAACCTTTTCAGAGAGCAGTTGAGGAGTATTTGCCAAGTTTTAAATGCACACAACATTTATATTAGCAATACTGCAGAAACATGTCTATTTTATAGACATATTTGTTCATCTGTGACACTAAATATATATGAATACTTTTTGCAACATTGTTGTAATTTTATCTATTGATGAACATTTAGTTTGTTTTTAAGTTTTCTACTATTTAAACAAAATATGGTACATTAAACAATAGTGCACTAAATGGCCTATAAAAATAATATATATCTAGATGCACTGACAAATAAAGATGATTTCATACATATAAAACCTAAAAAAAAAAAACTTGTATAGAATGATGTCTAAAAAAGCACCCTGATAAATTAAATTATTTGGACTAAATGTCTGGTTCCATTTACTAGGTATCTTATCATGTACAAGTCATCCAATGTCTTTGAACCTCAGATTCTTCCTCTGTTTGTATAACTCTCAGAATAATCACAGTAGGTAGGTTTTATATAACTTAGAAGTTTTTTTTTGTTTTGTTTTTTGTTTTTTGAGGCAGTCTCTCTCTGTCGCCCAGGCTGGAGTGCAGTGGCGCTATCTCAGCTCACTGCAAGCTCCACCTCCTGGGCTCATGCCATTCTTCTGCCTCAGGCTCCCGAGTAGCTGAGACTACAGGTGCCCAACACCACGCCCGGAGAATTTTTTGTATTTTTAGTGGAGACGGGGTTTCACCGTGTTAGCCAGGATGGTCTCGATCTCCTGACCTCGTGATCTGCCCACCTCGGCCTCCCAAAGTGCTGGGATTACACGTGTGAGCCACCGCACCTGACCGTAACTTAGAAGATTTAATAGTGAAAAATAGGATGAGAATATGAAGGGTAATTGTCTTTCTTCTTATATAATAATTAAAATGTTAAAATTAAATATTTCTGAATTGCAAGATTATGTTTATAATATTCAAAACAAAATTTACAAAAGGTACATTACACAACAAACAATTATTATACAGTGATATTTAATTAATTAATTAATTAATTAATATATAAACCATATTTCTGATAGTTTGAAACACTATACACACTCCACATTCCAAGCACTGTGTTTAATGCTGAGGATACTAACTATAATGCTCTCACCAGATCCTTTTTTTTTCAATTAAGAACTTCTTGTTTGCTGGGCACAGTGGCTCATGTCTGTCATCCTAGAGCCTTGGGAAGCCAAGGCAGCCAGATCGCTTGAGGTCAGGAGTTCAAGGGCAGTCTGGCCAACATGGTAAAACTCCATCTCTACTAAAAATACAAAAATTAGCCAGGTGTGGTTGCAGGCACCTATAATCCCAGCCTGGGTGACAGAGCAAGATTTTTTCTAAAAATAAATAAATAAATAAATAAATAAAAGAAAAAAGAACTTATTGCATTTTTGTTGAATATACTGGGTTCCCACCCCATTCAATGGATAAGATAAGACTAGTACAGACTTTTTTCACAGATTTAGAACAATACATTAAAATTACAGATTTCAAATGTCAAGAAAAGTAAAAATTTAAAGAAGGGCATTAGACATTGTTATTTTAAACAATGACAAAAATGCCAACAATACTAATGATGATACAGTGTTTATGACTAGGAAACTTTTCAATAAATGTTAGCTGAGTGACTTCACTCATTTAGCCTTTACAACAATAACTTAGGAGCAGCTGTTGCTATTCCCATTTTATGCATATGAAATCTGGGGTGAGGAGATATTAAGTCACACAAATATAAGTAGCCACATGCGGAGATACTAAATTCAGATCTTCCCCACTTTAACTGCTATATTGTAGAGCCTCACAGCAGTTTTCTTACCCTAATAGCTTATTGTATTTAAATGACTGTATGTATTATTTCAGAGTTATATTTGTACATAGACCCATATGTTAGAACATTTTATTCCTAAGGAAGTATCATAACATAACTTTGTATCTCAATTTGACCTATAAACCAATACTAAAATCATATTCATGTAACCAACTATAAGAATATTAATAATAACAAATAATTAGTCTAGCATCAACAACAAATTTTACTTGCTAGAATATGCAAATATCAAAAAAAGAAAAAACTTTTATTATCCAGTTGGAAGTTTATAGCAGTAATTGAGCGACCTAATTTTAATTACATTGAAAGATTTTCATCTGCAACAAGTATCTGAAGACAATAAAGCAAATTATTCAGAAGCCTCAATGAAAAGGATGTGTTCCTTAACCACTAGGAAGGAAAAATAGTAAAAACACCATAGATTAGGAGGCACATTTTCTAGGACCTATATTTTACAGGCAGTTGGGTTTATAAATTACAAGAAATATCAGCAGAACAGTGCCTTCGTTAATAGAAGTGGAATATATAGATGATGATTTATTTATTAATTTATTTATTTATTAATTTATTAATCCATTTACTCATTCATGATTCATTTACTTATTCCGTATGTATTTAACATGTAATTGGTGCCTGGTTGGCACTGGGCTAATTGCTGCAGAAAGAGCAGGAAATTAAATTCATTCGCAGTTACACCATCATTAGACTGCAATCTCCCCAAGAAGGACTTTTGGATTTTGTATTTGTGTCAATGAGTTTGAGTCTATCAGGCATGGTGTTGATATAAAAAGATGGCACACTCAAATTAGATAACTTAAGAAGAACATAAGAAGAGGCTATTTTTAAAGGCTCCAAGTAGCATTTAAAAAAAAAAAAAGGGATGGTACCACACTTTAGAGCATGTAACATTGGAAAGATACTATCTCCTCTAGGCTTGATGGAGCGGGCAGAGGCAATAATTATCAGAATGCTGAGAGAAGCAGATTGGAGACGGTCATTCAAGTTATGGCCATCAGCAGAAGGAAATAGCCAAATTAAGGTATTATAGCAGAAAAGCCATCTGGGAAATAAATACAAAACTCCACTCTCCTATTACCCTCCATTTTCGTACGGAATTTGTTCCCACAGCTCCCATTGATCTAACTCAACCACAATCTAGAGCATGGGAGGACCCAGTGATGCACTGCACTGAAGTTAGCCTTCAGGGGCATACAACAAGGAAAAGAGGAGTGAAGAGTGTTTCTGGAACTGGAGAGCTGAATGGATGAGATCCAACACATGGAGCAAGACATGTAAATACATAAAATTTAATATTCCTTACATGCATTCAGGAAGACAACAATTTCCACCCCCACCCAGATCATCCACACTCGATTTTCAGGGTTACACATAACAAGCTAGAGTAATACAAATGAAAAAAAAGTGTTGTTCTTATCTTTGAGTTGTATTGTTAGTGACCTTTCTCAGCACAACTGTGATTATGACCCCGATTAGAAAGATCCAGATTTGTTTTGTTGAAGTTTCAACAAGTATCTTATCAATTCTTTCTTTTTTTGATCAAATAGTTAAAAAACTTCTATTTTAAGTTCAGGGGTACATGTGCAAGTTTGTTACATAAGTAAACGTGTCATGGGGGTTTGTTGTACAGATTATTTAATCACCCAGGTATTAAGCCTAGTACTGATTTATTATTTTTCCTGATTCACTCCCTTCTCCAAACCTTCATGCTCTGATAGGCCCCAGCATGTGTTGTTTCCCTCTAAGTGTCCATGTGTCCCCAGCTTTGAGTTCCCACTTATTAGTGAGAACCTGCAGTATTTGCTTTTCTGTTCCAGGGTTAGTTTGTTAAGGATAATGGCCTGTAACTCCACCCATGTCCCTAAGAAGGACACGATCTCATTCTTTTTTATGGCTGCTTAGTATTCCTTGGTGCATATGTACCACATTTTCTTTATCAAGTCTATCACTGATAGGCATTATAAGAAGAATCAATTCTTTATTAACACATTCTGCCCATTCGACCAGTGTTGCACTTAGTGGAACTAAGATGAATCGAAAAAATAGAAGAAAAATTATTCTGATGTGGAAAGTGGAGGACCAAAATCTTGTTTCAAAGAGATGTAGTTCTGTTCACAATCAATCATTGATGGAGGCCATGGAGAGTGGCCCAAAGTATATGTCAAATTTCCCATGTCTTCGGAGAACATAAGGATCAGTTGAATATTAGATAGACAATTCCCATCCTCTTTACTTCTCATGATATATCTCAAATCTATGTTAAAAAGCAGAATGCTATATTCTTCTGCACTCTCATGTTTATCAGCATGTATGTGTGTGTACATAAGTGTGTACACACATGTGATTACTGAACATAACATTTGGCTTCTACTAGTAATAGTATAATGCTGGCATTACATGTAAAATAGTTGTTATAATGTTAAAATAACCCAGTCAGAAGGTATTTTAAAAATATTGTGAGATAAAATGGGTACAACACTTTATTGGGGACTGGTATATATCAATTATTTATTAAATATTAGATTCTAAATGTAATTTTTTAAAAATGAACTACAGCTAGCTTGTGCTATCTGTGAGTTCCACATCCATTGGATCAACCAAATGCAGACCAAAAACATTAAAAAAAAATAAAAATAGCTATAACAATAAAAATAATACAAAGAAAAATAAAGTATAAGAACTACTTACAAAGCATTTACATTCCATTAGGTATTTATAAATAATTTAGAGATGATTTAAAGTACTCAGGAAGATATGTATATATGATATGCAAATAATACGCCATTTTATATAAGGGACTTGAGGATCCATAGGTTTTGATATCTGCAGGAGTCCTGGATCCAATTTCTCGTGGATACCCAGGGTCAATTCTACTTATTCTCAGCTTCCTCATATAAACACCTCTCATCAAGCTTCATGCATTCTAAAACCTTCTAAGACCTAACATTACAAATTAATAACAGATGTCACGGCTATCTGTGAGTGTCTTTCATAGATATATTTGTGAGATTAGAAAGTACATTCATCTTATTTAAAGAGCAAAATTCTACTTTAATAAAAGGACAATTATGTATGACAATCAAATACATCATGACTATTCTGGTTAACCTCTTGAAAAGGAGGAGGGACTCCATCCAGGATGCATAGAACACATAAACCCCCGTGCCACATAAATGGTGACAGAGTCCAATATGGATATATGAAATGCCATTAAGACATTGTCTTTTACTGAAACAGATTCGAATTTAAATCCAACTTCATCCATCATTTGTATATAATCTTAGACAAGTCACTTAGCATTTCTGAGTTTGCTTCCTAATCTAAAACATGCGTATTTTTTGTATCACCATCTTGTGGAAACCTTAAACGGTTTAGCAATATTTTGCTAGTGTCTGTACTGTTTCTTAGATACATAATTATATAATCATCAGTATCATTTTCTGCTTTATTGTACTAATTAGCTACATAATAAAATATTAATATTATTTATGGAGCAAGCGCAGTACAAGATATGCTGGACTTCATTCAGTTACTTACTTTTCATATTGTTTTCTCTTCTGTAATGTGCTTACATGTCAGGACTGCATGAGGTAACTGCATACAGCTGAAGCCAAAATTTAAAATAAGGTTATGTTTATTGCAGCACTATTTACAATAGCAAAGACTTGGAACCAACCAAAAATACCCATCAGTGATAGACTGGATAAAGAAAAAGAAAATGTGGTACATATACACCATGGAATACTATCCAGCCTTTAAAAAAAGAATGTGTTTATGTCCTTTTGCAGAGACATGGATGAAGCTGGAAACCATCATCCTCAGCAAACTAACACAGGAACAGAAAAATAAACACTGCACGTTCTCACTCATAAGTGGGAGTTGAACAATGAGAACACATGGACACAGGGAGGGGAACATCACACACTGCGGTTTGTTGTGGGGTGGGGAGAAAGGGGAGGGAGAGCATTATGACAAATATCTAATGCATGTGGGGCTTAAAACCTAGATGACGGGGCCGGGTGCAGTGGCTCACGCCGGTAATCCGGGCACTTTGGGAGGCTGAGGTCAGGAGATCGAGACCATCCTAGCCAACATGGTGATACCCCGTCTCTACTAAAAATACAAAAATTAGCTGGGAGTGGTGGCAGATGCCTGTAATCCCAGCTACTCGGGAGGCTGAGGCAGGAGAATTGCTTGAACCAGGGAATCAGAGGTTGCAATGAGCTGAGATCGTGCCACTGCACTCTGTCGCCTGGCGACAGAGTGAGACTCCATCTCAAAAAACAAACAAACAAAAAAAACAAAAACGAAAAACAACAACAACAGCAAAAACCCTAGATGATGGGTTGATAGGTGCAGCAAACCACCATGGCACATGTATACCTGTGTAACAAACCTGCACGTTCAGCACATGTATCACAGAACTTAAAGTACAATAAAATAAAATAAGAAAGATAAAATAAGGTTATCTGATGTGATTCGCAGTGTTATAACAACTTGATCTTATTGTTCTGCCTAACCAAGTGTGCTTGATTCATCATACAGAACGCATCACAGATAACAGTCTCTACTAGAACCAAGTGCTGATTGCAGGTGTAGTGTCTAGTAACTGACACAGTACCATTCCAAGTTTACACTGGAACATGATGTAGGTCAAGAAAATCTAACTTTCTCATTCTCTCTCTCTCTCTCTCATTGTTTCTGCTTTACTAAGAGAGGTTTTATCTCACTCATTGCACCTGCTTTCTCACAACCCTTTTTTAACATATGTATTAATAACACCAATTGATGCAATCTGGTTTCGTCCAATAAAACAATCTTCCTAACGGTGGTCTGTTCATACTGATTACTCAAGCTCCAATTCCCATAGGTGGATGTGAATGGTCAGATGGAATCTGCACACACAGTAAGGTGTGCCACAGAGAGGGACCCGTAACATAGATAATCCTCCACATTTTTCCTTAAAAGAAAGAAAACAACTGTATTGTTGAATAAGTGTTTAACTAGAATATGCTGTGCATCCCAGCAAACTACTAAAAGACTGCCTAGACTGAAAGAAATCCCACCCTTTTATGTACCCAAGCAGACACAATTCATTGCTTACTTGTTCTCAAGGTAAACAATACCTAGTCTTCAAACAAGAGCTTGACAGCACTGATTGTTGCATATAGTTCATCCTAAATTCACTTAGTAATTAGGGTGACTATCTGTGTTAACTAATTAGGTTTACCCAAAGAAAAAATAAACTTCCCATATAAGAGATGATTTTACAACTGGGAGGGAAGGGACCACGAAAGTTAGGTTCCTACTCTACCACAGAAATTAGGAGATAAAAACACTATCTTTCTTGATGATTACATTTTTTAAAACTGCTTTCCAGATCCTTGAGAAAAATATTCCTAGATCATAAAGTTGGCAAGAGGTGTATTTACCTTTAAAAAGATTTATGTACATTTCAAAGAGACAAAGAAGAAACTTACACATTTTCCTAAGTAAATACTCATAAGAAAAGAGAGGGAGGGAGTGTATTCCTTTCATTTTAACCAAGAAAATTATTCTTTTTAAATAAATTTGTATTTGCACTTCTAATACACATATGCATGCACACACACAATTATAATTTTTATTCTGAATACACACACTCATGCACATATAATACACACACGCATACACATAATTATGATTTTTATACTGAATAATTTGAAAGTTGCAGACATCTATGATGTACTTACTAATTTGTTTAATTTTAGAATATACATAAAGTAGTGTCAGAATTGGTACCTTATTCCCTTTGAGCTGCTATAACAACATGCCATAGATTGGGTAATTTATAAATAACAGGATTTATTTATCACAGTTCCAGAGGCTGGGAAGTCCAAGATCCAGGTGCTGGCAGATTCTGTGTCTGGTGAAAGCTCTGTCTTTGCTGTACAGATGGTGCCTCTTGCGGCATTCTCACATGGTGGAAGGGCAGGCAGGCAATAGGGATAAATGCTGCATCCTCACTTAGCAGAAGATGTGAGTGTAAGAGCCAGGCAGCTCTCTGAACCCTCTTCTACAAGGACATTAATTCCGCTTGTGACAGCAGAGTGTTCATGACTTACAGACTTCCCTAAGGGCCCCACCTCTTAATATCGCCACAATGGAGATTAGGTTTCAACATGAATTTTTGCAGGGACACAATCATTCAAACCATGGCAGTAACCTATACCACTCTGAAAAGCAAACCCATGAAGTAGAGTTCAATCTTTGTTTACATTTCTGTAAATATTATGTTCAAAAGTTACTTTTTGTCTTTCTTCAACAAGGTTGTTTGTCATTCAGTTGAAACATGATTTGATTCTTTCATAATGGATTTAGGGTGTTTACCCAGTGTAATTATTTTTTTCAAGAAACCGCTATTGTTGAGTGTGAAAAACATTAATATGCTTCCAAAAGTTATATTCAGAGAAGTATCATTCACTTTCCCACAGTTCATATATTTTTGTATTGTTGGATGTTACCTTTAAAGTCAATTTTTTCCACATTTAATAAACATATAAAGCATGTTAACTGTATAGAATAAGACTAGGTCCCTTGTAGAATCTCATAGTATATTTCTCCAATATATTTTATCATTTTCAGAATTTCCAACTGTGTAAACTATCCTGAGAAGTGGCCTGAGTGAAAGAACCATCAAGACCTTGTAATTTTGACGTTTGCAGAAAGATGTGTGGGAGTACAAGAGGTTCATGGTGGGGGGCCTCCCAGTATCTTCTGTAAAAACTGTGTGGCTCTTCCTGTGGCTTGATTAGGTCCTTCTCCCTTGTTCTACTTCTTCCATCCAAACACTTAATATTTTGCATTATAATAATTGATTTTCTTATTGGTCTCTCTTTCCTTAAGGGAAGAAACTACATCTTACTGAACTGCTATAAGAGCCTGGTGTTCTCTGGATGCTTGGGGACACAGAGATGAATGGATGCAGGTGAGTAAACGTAATGACATGGTGAAAAGTTGAGGAAAGGCAATCTGTACATTAATCATCTGGGTTTTATTATCTTTCATTCCAGATGCTTAGTACAAAGCTGTACTTGTTAAAATGCAAATTATTACCCCCTTCTCTTACAGGGATTTAGGGATAGGGAGTTATACTCTACTTATTACCTATTAATTGAAGAGAATTTGAAGCAAGTACTGCAGAAACCATATGGAGAAGATTGATTTTGACCTAGACAAGTGGATTTTCCATGCCTTAAGCTACACATTATAATAAGAAAAGGAAAATCTGGAAAGTAAACACAGGACTTATAGAGGCTGCTCTTGTGGAATGATATTATGGGTATCATCAGTGTGATCATTACTACCTGAAAGAACAGGTCCAAACAATTTTCCATTTACTGCATCAAAAAAAGGGGCTCGGCAAGGTGGCTCACGCCTATAATCCCAGCACTTTGGGAGGTCAAGGTGGGCAGATCAACTGAGGTCAAGAGTTGGAGACCATCCTGGCCAACATAGCGAAACTCCGTCTCTACTAAAAATACAAAAATTAGATGGGCGTGATAGCGTGCACCTGTATTTCCCAGCTACCTGGGAGGCTGAAGCAGGATAATTGCTTGAACCCGGGAGGTGGAGGTTGCAGTGAGCTGAGATCACACCACTGCACTCCAGCCTGAGCAACACAGAAAGAAAAGAAAAGAAAAAGAAAAGAAAAGAAAAGAAAGGAAAAGAAAAGAAAAGAGAAGAGGAGGGCAGTGGAAGGGAGGGGAGGGGAGACGGGAGGAGAGGAGAGGAGAGGAGAGGAGAGGAGAGGAGAGGAGAGAAAGACATGCAAGATAAGTTCCAAATGCTTAAGAATATAAAATATGCAGCCTTCACATTTAGCAGGCAGTGTTAACCTTACATAAAATACGGGTAACTATAGAAAGCCACTATTATGGTGGAGATTTTTGTCAAATGGGCCTATGTAATCTCAATGGTTTTTACTATGGAACATTGTAAGGGAAAGGTATTTGCCCTGTTTCCCCAACTTTAATGAATTACCTCTTCTCCATGCATATATATATATATATATATAGAGAGAGAGAGAGAGAGAGAGAGAGAGAAAGAGAGAGAGAGACTGCAAATCACAGTATCACCTGGTTTCCTGGTTGCAGATATAAATCAGTGACTTGGCTTGAATCAACACAGTACCCTCTCTTTCCACAACTATTAGTTTAAACATTACTACTCATCACAGTCATTTCAAAGTACTCAAGCTAGTAAATCGTGCATGGCAATTTTTGTGACTCACTTAAACCTGATACTACTTTTGTTATCTTTCAAAATGCATGAGTAAGTCCTGTTTGAGAGTAAAGTCTGCACAGAAGAAAGCAGCATCAGGAAACAGATGGAGGTGCAGAACTCTGAAAGTGGTATAGGAGAACTGGGATCCAGCTATGTCAGCAGTAAACTGTTTCTTAGCTGTTGTGTTGTATAAGCCAGTAAGTCTCTCACCCTCTCTTCCTTTCTATTTTATTCCTCCATAACTTTCTGTGATTAGTAAAGAACCTTCTCTGAATTCATTAGAGAAGAATATCTAACTTAAAGTGTCTTAAACAAAATGGGTCAAAACAAATATCTAAGAGTTGTTTTGCTAGTTTCCTCTTTTCTTTATCACTCTGTCTTCTTCCCTTAGATTTTACACTTATTGTGACTTATTGTGAAAATACGTACATTCATATATATATAATAAAAGTGAGACAAAAGGAATAAAATAAATTTAATGTTGGTTAGTACTTGGTTTATGAAAAGGAGAAAGTAATCATGAGAATACTAGTCTGAAGGACAAGAGACACAGGTTCTAATCCTACCTCTGCCTTTAATTTGTCTTGTGGTATTTAGTGAAAATAAAAAGCATTTAGTCAAATAAGTGGAAAACAAACCAAGTATTGGTTTTAAATTAAATTCTTGAATGTCTAAAAAGTGTACAAAAATAACAATGTGAGATTTTGGTCTATTTTAAAACATAAATTTCAAATATCTCTTAAAAATCATAGATGTAATGGGGAAATTTCTGACCAAGCCAAAGCATCCTCCTATTTTTGTTAATATGCATGGTCTTATTTGAACTCAGCCTGGTAACTTTGGTTTACTCATGGAAACAAAAGGGTTATGACTTGTGGGCTATATATGCCTTTGATTAATAATAAATTTGTAGTCAATTATTATTTAATAAACTCCATGGGTTTGGAAGACCACAGCCAGATAGTCCTGTGGTTCCTGACCTTTATTTCCCCAACAAGACCCTTTTTATTATTTTCTTCTCCCTTTTGAAATATTTTAAAATATCCTAGGAAAGAGTATGCGCTTTGGTGACATACTGATTGGGGTTTTGTTTCTATACTTAGAATTAACCATTTGGGTGTTTCTCTGAACTTTAGTTTTATCACCTTTAAAATGGGATTGCATGTACCTCCAGCACAGAATTACTATTAAGTACAAATCAGAATTTTGTTTGTCCTGTTGTTAATGTTTTATAAACATTAGTTTTCTATTCAGATTCACATTTTTAAAATCAGGTTTCTACCTTAACTATAATGTATTACAAATAATGTAAGACCACAGGTAGTCTATAGGATTAGAAGGAGAATTCTGCTTTATTAAAAATGGGTTAATAAAATCTTAGATTTAGTAATGTAACACTAATGGAATATGAAATGTATCTTATAAATTCTCTATAAGCCATATCTTTTACAAATATACTGAAAAAAAATCATGGATTCAGTAGTAGAAATACTCAATTGCCACAAAATGTCTGGAATAGAAAACTTTCTTTTTTTTTTTTTTAGACAGAGTTTCACTCTTGTCCCCCATGCTGGAGTGCAATGGTGCAATCTCAGCTCACTGCAACTTCCACCTCCTGGGTTCAAGCGATTCTCCTGCCTCAGCCTCCCGAGTAGCTAGGATTACAGGTGTGCCCCACCACGCTCAGCTAATTTTTTGTATTTTTAGTAGAGATGGGATTTCACCATGTTGGCCAGGCTGTTCCCCAACTCCTGACCTCAGGCGATCCACCTGCCTCGGCCTCCCAAAGTGCTGGATTACAGGAGTGAGCCACTGAACCGGGCCTGGAATAGAAAACTTTAATTTAACCTTCCTTAATGATGTGTTAACATTCAATGTCTAAGAAAGCAAACATTAACTGACCTAGTAAGATCTTTCATATGTATAGCAAAAATGATGCACAAAATGCAATAGATTACAAAAAGATATGCCAGGGAATCTCTTGCTTTCTATAAGGCCACCTATAGCAAAGTGAGATATTTTCAGAAACAGACAAGGAGACCAGAGATGTTTCTGAAGGAGAGGTCAGACTAATATTTTTTTAGGTTTAAACAAGATAAAAAAATATATCATTGCAACCCTAAACTGTCTTGACTTTCTTTGAACATGCAGAGCTTTCATGTGATTCAAAATTATCCACAAAACTTAAAAACTTTTGCAGAGAAATTTGGCAGCCACCAAAAATTCATGGAAGATAAATACCTTTATAAGGGCAGCATGTAAGTGTATATAGATGCTCAAGGTGGGCCCACATTTCCCAAATCCAATTTTTTTTCCTAAGGCTATTATGGAAATTGTGTTATTCATTCAGAATCTGAGGAAAATTATTGACACTTTCCCAAGAATAAGTGGCATAGGGACACATACACAAATTAGTATAGGGAGCATCAAAAACTCCTTGAAACTTACAATGTCCCTTAGATAAAGAACAACTGGTTTATTTATCAGCTAATACATGTTCATGATTGCATACATCTGTTAACACGTTTTTAGGTCAATAATTGTCCTGTCTAGCTAATATTTGTATTCCACAAAAGAGTCATAGGAGAAATAGAGGCAAATACTTGAAGATGTCTGTATTCAGTTGCATTACATACTCAGATAGCGCCCTCTCTGAAGTATATGAGACCCTGAGCACTGGACTCAATATGGGTTCTGGTTCAGCCTCAAGGCAATCCACCCATTATATTTTGAATTAATTAATCAGATTAATGGTGGTTTCACTGTTAAGCCTGGAGGCTCCCATGCAACAGAGGGGATTTTAAAATTTTTTCAAGAAATTACTTTAAAGCATGAAGACACAATGCTCCACATACAGGCCCTGCCTGTGGGCCCTAAGGCAACACTGTGTCCAATAGCTAGTGAATCTTTGAGGGAGAGATTTACATTAAATAATCAGCCAGAAGATTGGTACATGATATAATACACCAATTCCAAAACTTCCCCTTGTCGGCCAGGCGTGCTGGCTCATGCCTGTAATTCCAACATTTTGGGAGGCCAAGGTAGGAGGATCATTTGAGCCCAGGAGTTCCAGACCATTGTGGACAACATGGCAAAACCCTGTCTCTACTAAAAATACAAAAAAATTATTTGAGCTTGGTGGTGTGCACCTGCAGTCGCAGCTTCTCAGGAACAGTGAGGCTGAGGTTGGAGGATCGCTTGAGCACAGGAGGTTGAGGCTGTAATGAGCACTGATGGTTTCACTGCATTGGAGCCTGGGCAACAGAGCAAGATCCTGTCTCAAAAAAACATAAACCAAAAACAAACAAACAAACAAAACTTATCTATGTTAATAGAATTGCCAAACACACTGGAATGTTCAATTTCAACCCACCCTTTTGCTAAGGGCAATCTATGAAAAAACACTAAATTACTCAAATACAATAGCATTCAGATACCACAGGAAATGTACTGTACAATTTTAGAGCCTAGGTTCATTAAGCAATGTGTGACATCTATATATGATAGATCCACTTTAATCTTAGGATTTTTTTTAAAGAGGACTGAGATACATCAGTTGCTTTCCTCAGTAGAGCCAATGAACTCAAAAATGTGTCCATAGAAGATGGGCCACACAGTAAGTAAAATGAACGAGGGTAAAAGGGGAAGGATTTTGCTAGTATGGCTTTGTATGTTGTCACACATGCATTTTATTGCAAAGTCGGGAAGGGTCTGGCTCTTACTATTTCTATGAAATACTCTTGGTACTACAGAAGTAGGCACCAGGCACCAGGCACCAGGACATAGGAGATTTGCCAATGTCTGAAGACATTTTTGTTAGATACAGTTTGGAGGATGGTGCTACTGACATCCTGTATGTAGAGGCCAGGGATGCAGCTAAACTTACTATGATACACAGGATAGCCTCCCACAAAAAATAATCATCCAGCTCTAAATGTAATAGTGCTAACATTGTGAAACCCATCATATATAATATGTATAAATATATGATACGATATGATTTAATTTTCCAATATTGCGTGATTGTGTGGATGGAGGATCTCAGCATCTACACATGGTGTCTGTAAAGTGGGCATATTAAGTTACTCATATTGCACAGACATTTGAAAAAGAAAAAGCAGACCAAGATTCTCTGCCTGGTACGTGTTACTCCTCACATAGCTTTGAAATTTTAGCTTTTTCTATGTCTTATTTTTTGCATCATAAAGGAAGTTTTGCTAGTATAACTTTCATAGCTCTGGAGGTATCTCATTTTTATGCCCGCCAATACCACCAATCTCCCACCATCAAATTTTGAAACCTCCCCAACCCTGCCTACCTTCATGCATACACTTTGTTTTACTTTTGGACTAAGGATTTAGTTTCTATTGTAGAATGGGACCTTGCAGTCTCTTTTTGAATTGAATGCTGAAGAAATGTCATCTTTAATTAAAATGATAGTATCACCATTTAAAGGTTAAAATACATACAAAGACACGAGTAATAATCGTTCAGTTTTATATGGCTTAGCGGGCTGGCTATTGCAAGAATGCTTCTTAGGTGCCTGGTTTGCTTTGAGAAAAGAAAAGAAAGAGAGAGGATCTTGCTTTTCTAAAGATACGAATTCTAGATCTGATTGCTTCTGTGAAGAACATTTTAAAAGGATTAGGTAATTCTGGTTGGAAAAAAAGATATGAGTTCATGTTAAAAGTGTCACAGTTGACTGCAGTGTAAGTCCCATCAACTTTTCCTGAGCAAATCTGTGCGCGGCTTGCAAGCTGTTGAGGAACTCATATCTCTCATAACTCCAGCAAGAATAGGACACGTATGGCCTGGTGTGCATCCCACTCAGACTGGCTTGAAAGAGCTTGAACAAAATAAGAGGACTGGAAGAAAGAAGCCAAGTGATTCAAAGTGAGTCTGATTTCTCTAATCTTTGTTATCAGCTAATGATTTGCTTCCTAGTTTATCAAGAAAACACAAAATGGCTTCCACATGGAGAAACTGTCATGTTTACACATTTCAATGCGTGGATTTCCATGTAGGTCTGCATTCTCTCTGGTTAACTCAAACTGTTTTGCTTCTTATAAAAGCCAATCCTCTCACTAATGTACAAGTTCCAAGAAGGTAGAGACTCCAAAGTCTGTGTTATTTGTCGTTGCATCCTTTATACCTAGAAGATCACTTAGCACATAACTGGCTGACAAAAATTATGTTTTGAATTAGTTAATCAATACAGTGGTTTCAAAAGTAAAAGGAAAACAGAGGGTGGTTGACAGGTTGCTCCTGGGATCTTCTGTAGGGGGTGCATTCCAGTGCTACCATCAAAAATCTGTTCTTCAGCATAGTAGGACTAGAAATAGTTTAACAGCCAATCTTCAAAATTTGCAATTATCAAACCCAAATAAACAAATTTATTTTCTGGTACAAGTTTGTCAATATGAAACTAGTTAAATATCTTATTCTGTAGCAAGATTTTCAATAGTTTCTTTATATTATATTTTGGAAGAAACTTTTAAGATAGGAAATGCTTCTAATATGTTACAAATTGGAAATAAAAGCAAGAAGTTATAAGTCTATGTGAGCACAAATAATATAAACCAACAATTTGTATTGCTTATCTCTGGATAGCATGACGATATATTTTTTGCTTTTCTGTGACTTTCTATACTTTCAAGTTTCTGTCTCTCACTCTCACTCTCTCTTACCCTCATTATGTCTCCCTTTCTTGGTGAATATGTGTATAAACAATAGTTATAACATGTTTTAAAATTTCTTTATAGAGTATATGAATATATGTATATGCAAACATGTATTAAACCAAATATGTATTTTATAATCTGTTTGGTACTTATGTTTCTAATTAAAATGCTAATTGCTATTTTCCTGGTCATTATAATCATCTATATCTGGTGTGCGTGTGTGTGTTTGTAGATAGAGTAGGGTTGTAAATAGTCACTAGAGAATAGCTCAGAACAAAGGGCATTATCTCAGAGATGTCACCATTTGGTGTTGCTATAGATATGTGAGCATTTTCATCTTCATGTTGGTCAAGCAGGTAGGTATATTTGAGCCCATATCCAGGTGTTCTCTCCATAGATAATGGTGGAAACACTGATATCTATCTACTATAGAATCTCCGTTACTAACCACCATGTATCTCTTCCTCCATTTATTTATACCATATCTCTTGAGAGAGAATCTGGAAAAATGGATTGTTTGAGCTGTCACAGTGCTTAGATATTTTTGAATATTTTATAAACCTGAATGAGACAGAGGTATGATAGACCTGCCCACGTTTTAATTTACATAATGGATCAAGTTGCTTCCAGAGACTGAACTCATTATTCTAAGCAAAGAAACAAACAACCCCATTAAAAACTGGGCAAAGAACATGAACAGACATTTCTCAAAAGACGAAATACAAGTAGCAAACAAACACATGAAAAGATGTTCATCAATATTCATCAGAAATGCAAATTAAAACTGTAATGAAATATCATCTCACACCACTTAGAATGGCTATTACTAAAAAGTCAAAAAACAACAGATGTTGGCATGGATGTGGAAAAAAGGGAAAACTTGTTCATTGTTAGTGGGAATGTAAATTAGTTCAACCTCTATGGAAAACAGTATAGAGATTTCTTAAGTAAATAAAAAAACAAACATTCAACCCAGCAATCCCAAAGGAAAAGAAAGCATTATATAAAAAAGAAACCTGTACTTACATGTTTATCACAGCGTTATTTAGAATTGCAAAGACGTGGACCCAACCTGAGTGTCCATCAACAGTTGAATGGATAAAGAAAAGTGGTATATATACATTGTGAAATACTGTGCACCCAGAAAAAGAATGAAATCATCTTCTTTTCTGCAACTTCGATGGAGCTGGAGTCTCTTAACCTAAGGTAACTAACTCAGAAACAGGAAACCAAATACCACATGTTCTCACTTCTAAGTGCGAGCTAATAAATGGGTACACATGGACATAAAGATGGAAACAATAGACACTAGGGACATTCAAAGGGGGGACGGTAGAGGGTTCAAAAATTACCCACTGGGTACAATGTTCACTGTTTGAGTAAAGAGTACACTAGAAGCTCAATCCCCACCAGTATGCAATATAGCCAAGTCACAAACATGTACCCCTTGAATCCAAAATAATATAAATATTATAAATAGAAACCAAATAAGCCAAGGTTAACTTAAAATAGGTAGCCTTGGTTTTTAGATGCCACACTGCTCTCACACAGAACGAGTAATCATGTTGCTCTGGATATCAAGGCCTTAAGATGCTCTGTGACAAACTTGGGGAACCTCTTCTTTTACAATCTGTTAATGGGCTCTCAAAAGTATAACTTCTTAGACCTAACAGCTTAACTAAATCAAAGGTCTTTCAATTTTATCTATGAAGGTCTGCCACTCCCACAGATTTGTTCTTGAATCTAAGGGTGTCTTGACCACATGCAAGACCCCCAGTGCCTGTGAGAGAACTTCGGGTGGAAGCAGCAACAATGCCACAAGTGCAGATGCCCCAATAGAACTGTAAATAAGTCTGTTTGGTTATCTTTTGCTGTCATAAGTCTGTTTGGTTATCTTTTCCTGTCCATTGTTATAGTCAGATACAAGAGGGTAATGAAAAATAGAAGAGAAAAGTAAACAGAAAGCACATTGGAAAGTGCTCCTGGGATCTCCCAGAGTTACTTAGGAGCTTGGACACATTTATCTTGGGCCAACATTAAAAGGTAGGGCAAACATCAGCAAACCAAAATTTACCAAAGCTACAAGACCCTCAAGATAGCTATCACTTAACCACCTCAAGGTAGCTCTCACTTAATCCCAGGACTGCCATTGTTTTCCATTTGGTTTTGGTTTTACATTTGCCTTTCAGCTTCAGAAACAATAGAGAGTAGGCATAGAAATTACATTGTCTTCAATGGGGTTGAGGGAGTGAATATTCTTTCAGGGGGACGTGAGCACATTGAGAAAATGTGGCATATATATGCTGCAAAATACTATGCAGCCACAAAATGAATGAAATCAATTCCTTTTGCTGCAACTTCAATGGAGCTGGAGTCCAAGACTGCTACTCACAGAGCTCAGCATCTGTGGGATTTTTCATAACAGCATGGCCTGTGGCAATAGAACCCCCTATCTCTCAGTGCATAGATGCTAATGTAAAAATTTAAAATTTACATTGTCAATGCCACTATACAGAGAACCCCCTATCTTTACAGTTCTAATGGTTTCCATTTATTCACTTATATATCCATTTATCATCTTTACACCTCATAAAAAACATTAAAATAATAAAATAATTAAAATAATTAAAAATAAATAAATAAACTAATAATTAAAGTAATATAATTGCTAAATTTCTAATAAAAATTTTACTTGAAGAGGATATTATGAGGAAAAGGGAATGAGAAGATCCTAATGGGCACTTCCCTTTGGCAACGATGAAGCCAGTGGAACTATGAGGAGAACAGAAAGAGCTCACCTCCGTGCTGGTGAATGGCAGAAATACTGTTGACATTAGAGTCTCAATGGACAGTGTGTTTCTTTAAAGGAAATTTCTCATAGTTCACCTCATCTCATAGTTCACCGATGAGGTGAAACTTCTCCCAGCACATTTTGTTCAATTTCTTCTGGTCATGTTTTCTGCAAATCTCTATTTAAGGTGACATTTCTCCTCCCCAAACTTTTAGGAATGCCTGCTATCTATAGAATCAGGTTATGTATCTATGCTTATGATTACATCTCTTTTGTTAACAAAATTTTATATGAGGATAACTCATGGATGTTAAAGCCTTGCATACTTCCAATTCTTGCAGAAAATGGGAGGATTATAATTCACATACACCAAGTTGTTTTTAAAAAACGAAAGAGAGAAATAAAGAATGTTTTCAGTTACATTTTATTTTTCTGACACCAAAAGCCTTTATTTCCCTTTCTGCTGGGCTGCCACCTGTCCCCAGCAGATGCTTTTTTATTAATCCTTTAGCAGTGTCCATTGCCAACTCATTACCTGAATTCTCGGGGTTCTTAGCAAGAAAACTTCTCTTTCCTGAAGCCATTCTTCTCTCTCTCTCTCTGTCTGTCTCTCTATCTCTCTGTCTCTCCCTCTTCCTTTCTTTCTTTCTCTTTCTTTCTTTCTCTTTCTTTCTTTTTTCTTTCTTTCTCTTTCTTTCTTTCTTTCTTCCTTCCTTCCTTTCTTTCTTTCTTTCTTTCTTTCTTTCTTTCTTTCTCTTTCTTTCTTTCTTTCTTTTCTTTCTTGTTTTCTCTTTGCCATTTTAGTTCCCTGGTGTACTCATCTTTATTTTTCAGAGTACGTTGGTGGAAGGGAATGAAATTATTAAATCTTTGTTAATCTGTAAAATTGGCTTATGTTCTCTTCAGAAACACTGCCTCCTTCTCTGTGATTGGTTTCCTGACCCAGAGGAAAATAGTCTGACAAAGAAAGCTATAAGAAAACTAAACTGCTTTATAATTATGTCACATCAAGTTACTTATTTAAAATATAATGGCAGTTTCTCATCTATCTTCACTTCCTTCCAAATTACATCAGTTTCAAGAATATTCTCCAATCACTATCCCTTTTTTGTCTATCTTAGAAATTATACAGTGTGGACATGAGGGCAAGTGTTTCTGTATCCAGCTTATTAAAGATAACTCTCCTAATGTCCTCATGTCCCCATGAAGGAATATTCATTCATTCCCAACCCCATGGAAAACAGTGTGCTTTCTATGTGTATTATCTATTGTTTTTGAAGCTGAAAAGGCAAGAGATATAGTTAATTATCACCTCTTAATCCCTTTTATTTTATTTATTTTTCTTCTATTTTAGAGACAGGGTCTCTTTCTGTCACCCAGGCTGGAATGCAGTGGTGCAATCGCAGCTCACTGCACCTCAAACTCCTGGGCTCAAGCAATCCTCCCACCCCAGCCTCTGGAGCAGCTGATACCACAAGTGTGCCACCATTTCTAGCTAAGTTTTTGTTTTTTCCTTTTTTTGTAAAAATGAGGTCTTCCTATGTTGCCCAGGCTGGTCTTGAACTCTTGGCCTCAAGCAATCCTCCTGCCTCAGCCTCACAAAATGCTGGAATTATAGGTGTGAGTCACCAAGCCTAGCCTCTTAACCCCATTTGAGCTACGTTAGTATGTGATCTTGAGCTAATTAACTAACTTCTCTAAATTTTATATTTCTAATAGATAAAAGAGGGATACATAATACTACACCTCATATAAGAATGTCAAAGACTTAGATAGAAAACTTAAGTCAAAGACACCTGGTACGTCACTTGCTGTATAATGGGTAATTAATAAGCCTTAGATTCTCTTGCCTCATATTTCTTACACAGTCTTTTGATACCCTTCTATAAAGATCTACCCCACTGTTCAAGCCAACCCTCTGACTTTGTTTCAGTATGTTCTGGTTTCTTCTCAGGATTTACTAAAATAATGAATATAAATGATAATACCAAATCCTTACAATTCTTTTTTTCCTTGTCTTTTTTTTTTTTTTTTTTTTAGACAGGGTCTCACTCTGTCACCCAGGGAGTGCAGTGGCGCGATCTTGGCTCACTGCAACCTCTGCCTCTTGGGTTCAAGTGATCCTTATGCCTCAGCCTCCTGAGTTGCTGGGATTACAGGCGCGAGCCACCATGCCCAGCTAATTTTTGTATTTTTAGTAGAGACAGGGTTTCACCATGTTGGCCAGGCTGGATAATTCTTAATAATCAAATAGTTTTTATTATATTTATATTACATAGACACCCATGTCTCTCTATTTTCTTGGATAAGTCTCTTTTGAGGGAGAGAAAAAATGCCTCTTGAACCAATTGATTCATCAGCCAATGGAACATCCTGCGTCCCAGTTGGCAAAGTTTTGGCTCAGAGCATGCAGAAAATAGAGAATGGGTAGATCTGTGGCATGAAGACAGAAAAGGTGGATTATTGAAATCAAATTTTTCCATATTTTTCTTATCATTACAATATCTGCAGCTCCCTGGGAACATGCTCAAAGGCTTGATGTGAAATGAACAGATGTCCTGCCTTTTAATTTAATTTCTGCTTAATTTTATGCAAAGACTAACCGTTTTTCTTAAGTCACTTTTATTACAGTTCATACAAGAAAGAGTTCTTGCAAGTAATTACTTCATAAAACTTGAGGGAATAAATCACAGAACTTCAGGATTAATAGGGAATGCAGGCATGAATCTTCCTTACATGCCGGGAGAGAACCTCCTGAAATAATATGCTAAAATCATAGAATGCTAAAAGAAAGACCAGAGTAGAATGAAAAATCATCTTTTCCAAATGCTTAATTTTGTCTCCTGAAGAACCTAAGCCCCAAATAACTTAGATAAGTTACCCAGTTTCCACAGTTGATGTATGTCTTTAAACCTGGGCCAATACGTGCACTGGGTCCTCACAAACACTGCGGGGCAAATATCATTAAACTCTGGAAACCAAAGTTATGCAACTTGCCAGCAGACCTAAACAGTCATTGGCTACAACAAGACTAAAGATACAAACCTCATAGGTATTGATGGGGGTGCAGATGAATAAACAGTAAATGTACATGTACCTGGTTTTTTATTGGTGTTCAATATTGTATCAAGTATGTTGTAAGCATTATGTTAACCTCCGGAGGGCCATTTCTACTGCCGTCCTCTCAGAAGCATTAGAGTATTCTAAAATGACAGTTGAAAGGCAGGGAGGGTCAGTGTTGTTGGATCCAGGCACAGATATTGAGATTGACCCCTTGGGGCAGCCAAGAAGAAACAGGCAGTTGTTAGCTCTGCTAAAAAACGCTTGCTACAGTTCAACATTTAGGATTTGGCTCTGATTCCTTGGAGACCTGTATTTCACTTCTAAGATAATTTCCCTCAAGCATACATGGGGGAAAAGAAATTTTTGAAAAAGCATATCAGCCCAGTCATATTTCCTAGAGTGTAAGTATTTTTCAAAATTAACTGAACTGTCAATTTACTCTAAAAGATGTCTATTAGGAACTTAACTGTAAAGTTACAGATGGTTGTCAGAAGCACAATAAAGTGAACAATAAATTTGGTTAGACTTTACTTGGAAGACCTTCTTACATTGAGAACTTCGCCTCTGCCAGTTATTAAGACAGAATAATTAGAACTATATATCCAAAATTGCCCTTCCTGACAATCTAGTACAATGCATAAGTTCCACATTTGCAAAGGCTCAAAAGAGTAAAGTGATTTCCAAAGATTTTATTTCTTAGCACAAAAAATATTAGGACACATCATTTATTAGCCAAATCCACAGCTACATTCACCCATGCTTTCTCTTCAAATGTTAGCTACAAATGAGAAAGAGAGACACAGAGTAAGAGAAAGGATTTCATGAAAAATGGAAACAAAACTGTCGACATTTAAGGATGTTGAAGAAGGGTAGAAGCAAGGGAAGATGATTAAGAAGAAGCATTTTCATTGTTACATGGAAAATGAGGAAGAAAATATGAAGTCAAGGCATCTAAAGATATTCATAACTTTAAGAAGAAGGACTAATTAACAGCCTCAACTTTGACAGTGAAAAAAATGATAGATAGGATAATGGACTGAAGATATATTTCACAGAAGGTTGTCTTGCTTTCTACTCTTTACCATCCCATTTAAAGTTTGGAGAGGGTGGCAAGGAACAGGAGGAAAGCATAAGTGGGTGGAAAAGTGAATATGTGTGGTATTTTAGGAGCTCGCTAGTCTAACCATAGAAGGCTGTCACTCAGACACAGCCAGTTGTATGCAGGGGTGGTGTCCTAGTTTTGCCAAGTTGTCTAATGTTTCATGAGAAACAGAAAATCTGGATTATTTAGTGATATATTTCATTGTCTCTAGAAACGTGTATCAGTGAAATAAAACATACTTCTCAGTTAATTCAGCTTGTAGATGACAAGTTTGAGCACTCGATGCATTGTTGTGAGCATGTGGCGGTTTAAAATAAAATCTGCTAATATTCTGCTGGCCAGATTATCTTTCCCTTTTTATCTACGAAATGACTTCCAGCAAAGATCGGAAAGCCAAGGGTAAAAACCCAGGTAACACTAATATTTAAGGCAAGGGAGAGAGATCTAAAAGAAAACAGAGTAGTAAGATAGAAATAAAAAGACTGATAGAAAATGAAGTGAAGACTGGAACATTTAAAGAAATAGGTGTAACGAACTGCATCAAATTCAGCTAACTATTCTTATAAGCAGAGATTGAAAAATAATCATTCAGCTTCTCAACCATTAGCATATTGATAACCTTGATGGGTACTATGCAAATAGTTTGATGTTAACAGAATGAGATTTCTAAGTCTTTGGAACAAAAATGAGATTATAGAATAGACAGAAATTCTGAGTATCACTTTATGAAATAAAGCTATTTGTAACTGTCCACTCTGTCTTCCCCTCACACGGGTTCCATGATTTCCAGAGCTTTTAGATTAGAAAGAGACTTGACCCATGAATATTGTCAAGGAGAAAGACCCTGGGCTTTTAATGGATTAATTTGGCTAGAACAAAGATGATATTAAAGAGACTAGCAAGAGATAAGGGGATGAAAAGCAACTGATGTTAGCCAGCAGAGGAATTTAGATGTCATGCTCAAAATTTCTACCTTAGCACATTAACAGGTTTTTGTTACTGAGCAACCTCCATTTCATTGTGTGAAACATTTGACAACAAACATTTATAATTCTTATAGTGATATAGGTTTTCTCTTCATCTTTACAACGAGTATAATATTAAGATATTCTGTAGTACCCACACTTAGTGACCTATACCAAATCTCGCAGATCAACATTTGGTTTCAGCTGCAGCCAGGGCAGGCAGTTCCCATGCATTCCAAGAGTGCTGCATCTGAAATTTCTGCCATATCTCTCAGATTTTCTACTTCAGATATTTTTGTAAATGCTCAGGAGCTTGCTTAGCTGATTTATTGAACAGCACAAACATGTAAGGGAATTGACATACCTAGTGGCCAGCTTCTACCAATGGAGAATGGAAATGATAAACAAATGTCTCCTATCTCTTATCCTTCAAAGTGATGCTTTCTACATGCTACTTCAGAAGCCATCTGTAGGACTGAGCTCCATCCACAGTGGGAACTAAGTCCTTTACTCAGGCTTTGCTGTCAGAAAGATTCTAAGACTCTTAAAACATCTGGGTAATTATTCTGAGGTTCCTTAAGTAGAACGGCATCCAACCTTCAGAAGATCCTGTTTCACTGAGGTGTCCATCTTCTTTGTACTATGTCAGGGCAACTCTTCACACAAGGGAAACAAGATTTAGGGGAAAAACAAAGAGAGACTTCCTGAGGTTTTTCAGGGAAAAAAACAATTGGCAGAAGGTGGCAGAATAGAGTGGAAATAGGGATCCCCTTGGGGGTCGGGGAGGGGAGGCGTGTTCCTCATCATGCAGCTTCCCAACTGAGAAACCTTCTGTAGACCTCACGCGGAGGGAGTTGGTTCTCTAACTTTGCCCTTTTAAAATGTACCTCTCTTCCTTTGGGAAAATCAGCCTCTTGGGTCCTATAGTTTACTGCATTTTCCCAAGATAGTCGTTGTTTCCATTGCGGTTTCAGCAGTATTTTTGATGTTTGACAGTTCAAACTAGCCTGACATTTCCAAAGCCGCATACAATGAGAAAACAGCTGATTACTTGGTTTTGTAAGTATTTTCAAAGAAAAGAGAGGCATTTGCTTCCAGCTTTGTCATTCCTTATCTTAATGAGCCTTAAATTGATAGATCAACCAAGGCAAACTTATGAGATTTTGCTGTTAAACTTAATAAAGATTTTACAAATGGATTTGACACAGTGCTTGAATGCCCACTTAAAATAGTGAATCATTTGAGACCAGGGAAGAGAGTTATTAAAAGAAACATTGGGGCATGGAAGGGCAAAACACCTTTGGAAAACTACTTGAAACAAAATGTTTAAATAATGAATAGTACAAAATTCTATATACTGGAAGCATGACCCATATGAAATAATAATCATATAATTCATGTGATTATGGATATCATCATATATGGGCCTTCGCCAAAGAGCTTAGGATAAAAATACATAAAATAAAGACAACGTGATTATTTTCAGTCAGTTTGTTTTCTAGGAAGGTGGATCTTGTGAAATGAAAAACTATTTTATGCTACTGGATTTGGAATGTATGAAGGTAGGCCTGGAGCCAATTATAGCAGAAAGTGTGCAGAAGTGAATTATTGTTTTTTATTAAGAGGACTCCAGTAACTCCCTGTCGATTCATGCAGGAGTGAGGGTAGAAGAGAAACGAGAAAAGAGGGTAAACATCTTGAGGTGATTTGAAGGTAGGCGATTACAACTGAAGATAGTTTAAATGCTTTCATGTTGTTGTAATCAAATTTTATTTTTAAGGCCAAATCCTTGTTCATGTTGAAGTTGTTTTGTTGTGATATAATCCAATTTCCTATTATGTTCTATTTCTAAAAATCATAGTAGAAGTCCATTCTGCCATATTCCATAATAGCTATTACACTACACAATGCTTTCTGCAAAAGGGACATTTTAAGGGATCTGGGAAATGGAATTCATTTGATACTTTTCAGAATAGAGACAGCACGCACAGAGGCTAGTGTGGAAGCAGAATAATCCAGAAAAGGAGCTCGCTAACCATCCTTATTGTCTTCCCCAAATATGTTTGCTAAAACATACCTACTGTAGGGCTTTGATTTTATGCAAGGATTAAAAGAGGGGATTTAGTAGACGTTCTCATGATCTGACCCTCTGAAAAGGGTGAGAAGACTCTAGCTGACGTGAGTTATGCAGATATTAGTAACATGAAATACATGTTAGTAGTTAAAAAACAAAACAAAACGTAACTAAGCAGAAATTATTTTCCCTACTTCCTAGGGCTATTATGAACATCAGCTGCTAGCTGTGATGAGGTTTAGTATGGAAAACGCAGGACCATAGACTCAGAGTTAGAAAGATATCTAGTGTAGTAGTTAATTTAAAGATTATTGCTGCTTTTATTGAAGAGTTGTACAGTTTATAGGATTTTACATAGAACTATGCCCCTCCCCACAACCCCAGAAAAAAGTGGTGACCCATTTTATTGAAGCACTTCTTGTGACTTCAGGGAACTCAATTTGAGATTTATCAACACAATTCCATATTCATATTTATAGATAGAGAAATAGAGGTCCATATAGATAAACATGGTTTGTTCAAGTGTATACAACCTGTGAGGGGTGGAAGTGAGCTTAGAAACCAAATTATCTCAGACCTAATACAAGACTTCCTCTATTACAGTACTATGTCTATCTTATGTAAGATCTACATAGATTATAAGCAATTGGCTCAAGGTCTTTTACATTTTTGTTTATTGCTGCTCCCAAAACTACCAACTTTAAATACTTTTTTTATATTTGAATTCTTTAGACATATTTTACAGTTAGATAATCATTTTAATTTCCTGGCCACCACCACAACTTGTAGCACCACTACCACCACCAACCATTGTCCTTCTCTCCATTTTGCAAATCATCTTTTATTTCTATTCCCTTTCCCATGAATGTTTACTGCCAAAAAAATCTTTTGTTTCACTGGCAGCAAATGGTGGATAATGATACAAAAATAAATCAAGAAAGAACTAGAATGTTTTGCATGAAAAAATGAAACAATATTCTCAGAAGGAGAATGAAAATTATTGCAAAGAAGAATAAGCTTTAAATAATTAATTGTGGTCAGAGAAAAGAGGTGGATGGGTGAGAAACTTGAAGAAGAGATCTGGACAAAAGTAGGGCAAAAAGGCAGCTACTAAAGAAAGTAAAACATTTGATTCAATAGGGAAATTAAAAACACTGAAGGCTATGACCATGGCCAGTATTGGGGGATGCATTGTCATTTTCCTGTATTTTCCTTATCTATCTTTTTCTTATGAATTATATGACTTGGTCAAAGTGAAGTTCTAGACCAACAATAGATTAAATCAGTCTGGTCTGTGGTTTTATAGAAGGCAGATCTTATAATGATAATAAAACAATACAACTAGGGAATAACTTCAGCTCTTAAAAAGAAGAGGGACAAGAGGAGTTGATTGGGACAAGAGAACCATGAGTGACCTCTCTGTCCTGCTAATCCTCTAATGCTTCTTCATGAATTTTTTACTCCAAGCCTGAGGGAAAGAAAATCTAAAGTTTTATTTCACTAATATTACTGTATATACTGAGGTCTCCAAATATTAGAGAACACCACAGTTTATAAAATCCAAAGCTCTTTATAATTTGAACTTAACATAATCTATGTTTAGTCAGAGCACACAATGACTGGAAAATGAAAGGAACAAAATTGACACATTTGGGAGATAACAAAGGTAAAAGTATCCATCACACTCTGGACACTTTTTCCAGTACAGAATGTATTGTTTCCCCTATTGCACAGATGAAAAAAACTGAGGCTTAGGTTGGCTAAGAATAAAGTCTATGGGAAATCAACTGGTAGTTTTGGAGTCTAGATGAGTGAATGAATAGAGGTTTTATTGTCTTGGCTGACAACCAGCTGCTGCACAAGGCATTATGACAACCGAGAGTAGTCAAAGAGCCAGAAATTATTATTATAGACATTGTGAGATATGTTATATTGTAATATCACTGACTTGTCTGCAGTTGGTTTTTAATTCCTTTTATAATGCCATAGGAAATTTTAGAACAACATTTGAAAGTGTGCTACAAATACAAAAGCCAAAATGCTAAATTGCTGAAGAAAAATCGTCAGTAATTCCCAGGTGTTCTTGAAGTTCTCAAAATTGCCTCAGAATCAGTCTCTCTTTAGCTTTGTCTGTTCCAAGAGGATGGATCACACCCTCCATTGAGAGAGTTTCAGTCATTACTGTCTCCAGGACATGATGCAGCAGAAACCCAGCGTTTTCTTTAGAAGCTGTGTCTATTAATTACAACAAAGCACAGGACAGAACTGATGTTCCAGCTTTTGAGAAGTCTCTTAGCACCACATTTGCCCCATTATCACAGGTAATAAAGCCAGTTTACAGAAAGCAAAAGGCAAATATTCCAGTGAGTCAGAATAAAATAGAAGGACATTAAGTCAGCTCTCAAATTAGCAACTGTTTATTTTTATTTTTTCAGTTTTGCACATAACGCTCTTACTACTGTGTCTTTAAAGTGGAAGTATTTATTTTATGTCCTGTTAGTGGGAGTGTAAATTGGTACAGCACTTCTCCAAATCTGTGGGAAACATGAATCAAATGCCTACCAAATGTTTATATATCTTGACCTAGTAATTCTAATTCTGTTACCAGCAAATTTATCCTGAGGTGAACATCAGATATTTTAATCAACATGTATGTACAATGGTGTTTATTACATCAATAATTATAATAGTTATAACACCGTAAATAACCCTTACAAAATTAGACATAGAATTTAAGAAAACTATATTTAAAAACTCAGTTATGTGAAAATACTGAACGGCATGAGAAATGAAAATGTAAAATAGAGCTTAAGATAACATATTTGATATGTCATACTAAAATGCTGTAGTGTAGTTATAAGCTCTCTGTGTGTGTGTTGTGCTGTGGGTGTGTGTTGTGCTGTGTGTGTGTGTGTGCATGTGTGTGTGTGTTGAGTATCCCTTATCTGAAATACTTTGGACAGAAAGTGTTTCAAGTTTTGAATTTTAATAAATTTCAAAATAGCTGCATGGTACTTGTCAGTTCAGGATCCCTAATCCCAAAATCCAAAATCTGAAATGCTCTAATGATCATTTAATCATTTCCTTTCAGTTTTGTGTCAGAGCTCAAAATATTTCAGATTTTGATTTTGGATTTTCAGATTAGGAATACTCTCCCTCTTTCTCTCTTCCTCCCCCCCATATATTTACCCACACACATATATACACACATATATATTTACACACACTCATGTACACACATATGCACATACACACACACATATATATATAAAGATTATACTATATATAGATATATAGATAGGATATATTATATATCTAAACACATATTAAGATTATAATATTAATAATCTAATGTTATAATAAACTTCAATTGGATAAAACTATGTAAAAAAGTAAACAAAAGTAAAGAAATGACCAGAAAATAATATTAGTTACAGTTATTGGTAGTTGAATTTAGAGATGACTTGTATTTCTTTTTTATTTTTTAACTATGGGTATATTTTCTGAAGCAATCAGAAAAAATAGTTTTCCGACTAAAAATAACAATCATAATTACTGTAAAGAAGTTACTCAAAATAATAGGATTTTTTAAAAAATGAAGAAACAGACTAATAAACCAACAAAATAGAATACAGATCCCAGAAGTAAATCCTCACATATGTGGTCAAATAATTTTTAGTAAGTGTGTCAAGACAATCAAGTTGGGAAAGGACAGTCTTTTAAACAAACTCTCGGGAAAACTGTATATCCGTAGGCCAAAGAGTAAAGTTGGACCCTTACCATACACCACAAAATAAATTAAGCCAAAAATGGATCAAAGATTTAAATGCAGGACCTAAAACTATAAAAGTCTTAGAAGAAATAATGTGGGAAAACTTGATGACATTAAATTTGCAATGATTCCTTAAAGGTGGTACCAAAAACATGAGCAACAAAAGTTAAAACAGAAAAAAATGAACAACATCAAACTTAAATCTTCTGGTCATCAAAAGATACAGTCAATGCAGTAAAAAGGCAACCTACAGAATAAAAGAAAATATTTCCAATTCAAATACTTGACAAAAGGTTGATAACCAGAATACATAAAGAACTCCCACAACTCAACAACAAAACAAAACATATAACTCAATTTAAACATAGGCAAAGGACTTGAATAGACATTTCTCCAAGGAAGATATGCAAATCGTCAAAAAACATGAAAAGTTGCTCAGCATCACTAACCATCAGGGAAATGCAGATCTAAACCACTTTGATATGTCACATCTGAATAGATTCCATTATCATTGGAATGGCTACTGTAACAAACAACAACAACAACAAAAACCCCAGAAAATAACAAGTGTTATGGAGATGTGGAGAAACTGGAACCCTAGTGCACTGTTGGTGGGAATGTAAAATGGCACTGCTTCTATGGAAAACATCATGGCAATTCCTCAAAAAATTAAAAATAATATTACCACATGATTTAGCAATTCCACTTCCTGCTACATATCCAAAAGACGTGAAAGCAGGATCTCAAATAGACATTTGCACAACCACGTTCACAGCAGCATCATTCACAGTAGGCAAAAGGTGGAAGCAACTCACATGTCTGTCAAAATGAATGAATGGGTAAAATGATGCGGTATACACATACCATAGAATATTATTCAGCCTTTAAAAAAGAAGGATGTTTTGACACCTCTACAACATGAGTGAACCTTAAAGACATTGTGCTAAGTGAAATAAGGCAGTCACTGGAAGAAAAATACTGTATGACTTCACCTACAGATTTCTGGAGGTTTCCAGAGCAGTCAACTCACAGAAACAGAAAGTGATTAAATGGTGGTTGCCAGAAGATGGGAAGAGAGAGAATTGGGGAGTGCTGTTTAATGGGTCTAGAGTTTCAGTTTTGTAAGATGAAACAGTCCTGGAGATCTGTTGCACAAGAATGTGAATATACTTAAACTGCTAAACTGTGTGCTTAAAGATGGGTGAGATGGCAAATGCTATGTTATATATAATTTACCAGAATTCCGAAAAGAAGAGGAATAAGGGGTGGGTAGGGAGAGCCTCTCTGAGGCAGGAACTTGGGAACAGAGACCTGAGTTTGAAGATAAAGTCATGAAGAGATCCAGAAGAACTTTCCTGGATGCAAGAACAGAAAGTGAAGGGCTCTGGGATAGGACCAGGTGGGTGTGTTGAGTAAGAGATGTCAGTGCTGGAGCGTAAGGAAGCAAGGGAGGTAGTAGAGGTGAGGTCAATGAAGGCATCAAGGTCAAAATTGTCCTATATTGTAGGATATGCAAGGAGGCTGGATTGCATTTTAAAAATAATTTTTAAAAGCAACGGAAGTTTTAAGGAAAATGGTCTAATTTGATAGACTTCTTTGATCTCTTGCTAATGTGAAAAGAGTTTTATGAGAGCAAGCACAGAAACAGAAACTCCAGTGAGGAGCTGTTTTATTATTCAAAGCCAGAGTAAGAGGTGCTCTTGAGTCACTTGGATAAGTCACATCCCCTCTAAGAGAACCCAAATCTGTATTTCTCCTTGAGTGTTGGGAAACCAAGATTTATCCATCTAATAATTCTGTGATTCCATATAGGATTGGAGGGGACCGACTATTGTATAACACAGGCAGAATGAGGCTTAGGAATGCATTTCACTTAATTGATAGTCCTGTCTTGTTTCTGCCCCGGCACACTTATTCTGTACAGAAATTTACATTTGACCATTTTTATTTGGAAAGAATATAAAATCAGTACTCTAAGGAATGTTGTTTTTTCTCATCTTTCTGCATTTGACATGAATTCCATGTAGTTGGGAGGCTTGTGGGATATAGCTGAGGGAAGAACTGGGGAGAGAAACTGAATTAGAGACCCTGAAAACAGCAGCAACATGGGGGGTCCTGCTTTTTCTAGTTTTTAGCAAGCTCAGTGCAAATATTATTTTAAGGAAAACAGTGCAGGATTTATATTTGGACAAAACTGGTTTGAAAATCTAGCTTTGACACTTAGGAGTCAGTTAGTTTTCAGAAATCTCCAATAAAGTATATCAGGGCTGTTTTGGATTTCATATACCAGCTTTAATAATCCTTTATTTCTTCACTGTGTGTACAGCAAGCCTTGTACTTCATTAGTAGCTACACGACATTGATGAAGCACACAGATGTTGAAGGCATTCAGAATATGTCTAATCCTAGCTGTGTTGTTTTCGAGCTTTGTGAATTTTTTGGAACTAGCTGAGCCTTAGTTTTCTCACCTAAAAACAAATTAACGATGCTTGCACTTCACATAGTGGTTCTTACCATTTTCCCCCTCCCCATTGTTTCTATTTATGGGTGGATAGAAGCATGGGTCTCAGTTGGTGCATATAAAATGATGGTAGGAGGTATGCAAGGGTTTTCAAATATTCAGTTTTCAATTGTCTCAAAGATAAGGAACCAGAAAAAAAGAAAATCCCCAAAAGACTCACGAGGGAGGTCATCCCTCGAATGAATTTGAGATGGGTATCCTGGAGACAGGATTATAATGTTTTTTGTTTGTTTGTTTTGAGACGGAGTCTCGCTCTGCAGTCCAGGCTGGAGTGCAGTGGTGCGGTCTCGGCTCACTGCAAGCTGCACCTCCCGGATTCACGCCATTCTCCTGCCTCAACCTCCCGAGTAGCTGGGACTACAGGCACTCACCACCACGCCCGGCTAATTTTTTGTATTTTTAGTAGAGACGGGGTTTCACCGTGTTCGCCAGGATGGTCTCATCTCCTGACCTCGTGATCCGCCCGCCTCGGCCTCCCAAAGTGCTGGGATTACAGGCGTGAGCCACCGCGCCCGGCCAGGATTATACAGTTGATTCTGTCATTAGTTGGTTCAATCTTGATGACCTCAAAGATGGTCAGTTCCCTTACATGGGCCTTAGTCCCTCCATCATGAACTAACCTTGGAAACCATAGACCCAGCTGAAAGGATTTAGATAAAAATAAATGTATATCTTATTCTATCAGACTTCCTTCCACCCATCTCTTTTCATCACAGATTCTGTTGCTTTAGAGAAAAACCAGAGAATCAGTGTTCCACCACACACCCCTCTCACTCTCTCCTTAGGATACCCAATGGGTAACTAGGTTTGGGAACTGCTGGACTTGACGCTCACTCACATAGACCTTGCTTGCATCAGGCTCTAAGATTGGGCAACCAATTTAATGGTCTCCTCTGATACTTTGAAGATGCCCTCTGTTTAACTCTTTAGGTTGCAATGGACAATTAATCAATTGTTTTACTTATCTGGGCTTTTTGAAATAATCAACAGGGAGAGTGATAGCCACTTTCACTGTGAGGCCTCAAAGAAAAGAAAAGATTAAACAAACAACATGTGTATCATACAGACTGGAACTTGTTTCTGAAAGAAATTCTTTGGGATAAAATGCAGCCCTATTGATTAAGTATCCATTAGGCATTAGAAATGGTTTTTAACTTCAAGGAACTGGTAGCTTAAATAGGAGCCTATAGCTTTTACAACATGCATTCTGCAGTGCTAGCAGCTATTGTTAGTTCTGCAACCCAGTGATGTCAGGATCAGCATTTCTGCAAGATATTTGAAATTTTCCTCACTCTAGTTGGCTCAAGATAAAACAGAAGGATGATGTGTTGCCAAGTATTACATCCACATTTTATATAGGATGAAGGGACAGGGTGAATGATATTCTTTTCAGAAAAATTTCTCTTTTTAAAAAATACCTATTTCTCTTAGGAAACACAATTTCTACTCAGAAGATCTCACGTTTCAATACTTCATGCATTTTTTATTTTAGTTATGCTCTTTTTTCATTGCAGTAAGATATACACAATAATTTTTTTTTATTTACTAAAAAAATTGGGAACTTATGTTTTAGTATGGCAAAGGTACTTACCAAATATTCTATCTGAGGCTTTCCATCTCTACTCCCTCATTCAATTAGGCAGGAGCATATAACTATGTTCTGGACAGGATAACGCACACAGGAGTTGCCAGATGAGACTTCCAGGGAAACTCCTTAAAATGTAGTGCTTTATTTGTCTTTATTTTATTTTGCTTATTTTAATTAAGCACATTATTTTCCTCTAAAAACTGAGGGACCATTAATTTAAAAACAGAAGAATAAATATTTTAGTTGTCTTTACTACAAGATAATAAGTGCAAGCAGTTTGGAGACAAAATTGAAAGCCATTCCCCAAATGACTTCGAAATTATTAATTTAAGATACAGTGTGGTGTGGTAAATAAAGTCTTAGGGTTAGTTAGGCATGAGTTAAAAATTGACAAGAGTTGAATTATGTGATGTACTAGAGATATTGTGTTTTTATATTTGTTTCAGTGAAAGACTATAAAGTCAATATGATTTATCCTCAATTAATAAGAGAAAACTACCGCTTAGTGAAATTAAGTAATGGGTCTATGCTGCTCACCCATAAACTCCACTTTGAGTACCAAGGTTTTATAGGTATTCACTGAATATTAATTTCTATCACTTTTTTCAGGTTTGAATTTCACCAAGTACCTGGCTCAAAATAATGCTCAATATACATGTCTTATGATCACAAAGCAAAATAGTCAACAGATTCTACTTTTGTAATGTACATAAATGTAGATGATTAATCATTAATCAATCAGGATAGTGTAAAGGACACTTCCCAAACTCTGACCTCATTAAGCAATCTCAATTTTGTTCCCCAGCAGTTGATATACTTTATTTCCATCTATAGAAATCTGCACTGCTCTATTGTGAGGATCTAGTATGGAGTAAAGATGCATTAGGGATTCTGTTCCCTGTGTCTTTAAGAGAACACAGATGAAGACTTAAACCCAGAAAGTTTTTAACAACTTTTTTTTGTCCTCTCAACATTTGTTGTTTACAGTTGCCTCACAGACCAAGTTGATGGGAAAAAATAAGAAACTAAAAATAAACGAGGTCTTTCATTCGCAGGGGTAATGCAGTTACATAAGTCAAAGTGGCAGGTCATATGAAGCCCTCTGTGATTCCTTGGGGTTTCTGTCTCATTTCACTGGCTAGCAACCAGCGAAACAGTAGGATATATATTTTTCAATTAGGTTGTCAATATTTTGACCAAACAACCTATTTATAACATTCAGGATTACTGTTCTGTTCGTGAGAACCACTAGAAGTTGCTGTGTGCAGAAAGTCAGCTTGAGATTTGAAACAGCATGATTAAGTAGGGTGTACTAACTTGCTTCCCAGGTTTCATCCGCTTGTCAGTCACGTAAGTATAATACACTCATCATTGTGGCCAATTATCAGAAATCACCATTAAAGAACTTATTTATGTAACCAGATACCACCCATTCCCCCAAAACTATTGAAATAATAATAATAAATTAGCTATTTATTTAATAAAGGCAGTGATACATAGTAATTAAGCAGGCTTTGAGGTTAGACTACCTCAGTTCTAAGTACCACCTGGGGCATCAGTACTCTCATAACCTTTGCAGATTGCTTTTCTTTTTTCCGCTTCAGTTTTTGTATCTATAAAATGAGGAAAATAGTAATGTCTGTTGCACATAATTGTGAGGATTCAAAAAGTTATTGCATGTAAATCACTCAGACAGTGCCTCGCATTATCTGACTGCAATAAATATTGGTTATTATTTAAAAATATATTATACCTACTCTTACTAATGTTAATAAGTAATAAGAATAAGATAAGATAAAAATTTAAGACTCCGAGTTTATTTGGAGATAAACTCAGTGGAGAGAGAATTGGCTTATCGACTACTCTTTATTTTTCCCCCAAAATACTATTTAGCCTCATGACCATAGCTTTCCCGTGGTGGATGTAGGGATGCTGCAGACTTGTTAGTTATGACTGATGTTGAAGGTCAATAATCTCTCCTGTTACAATTACAGAGAAAGGCATGTGTGTGTGTGTGTGTGTGTGTGTGTCTCTGTGTGTGTGTATGCATACACGCATACATATAAATTATAACTGCCTGCCAATATTAAAGCTTTAATGGGCTTAAAACACCGGGCAGTAATTAAACACTGAATAAGAATATAAGGGGGCAAAACAAAGGGAGAAAGAAAATCATTGTTTTATAGATATATAGTACAAGAAAACTTTTTTATTATAGAAATTTTGTCTATTAAAAATCATCTTTTCAATTAATAAAAGATGATTAATAGCCTTTTAATATTTCTTTACTTTAGGTTTTCCTGAGATCCCAATGGGCACAATTATGTCCAAAAGTATAATTATCCAGTGTAATGAAATTGCATTTGTTCTAACAGGGCTGTGTTTATAACAATTCCCCATCTGAGAAAGAGAGATACTCAGTGTCAATAATCAATTGACCCAAATTATGGAGAGACTTTTGGAAAACATACACATATGAAAGAAAACAGAAGAAATTTCAAAAAGGTCCCAAGAAATCTTGTTGGATTGTGTAGCATACATTATTAGAGATGCAAAAATAGAGATATTTGCATACTTTGGCTGTTTAAAATATAAATAGAATACCTTGGGAGAAATTTGCTCAGAAGCAAAATTTTAAATGTCAAAGTGACACAAAACGGTATAAGGTCACAAAAAACTTTAAAAAGACATTTCCTTTTTTCTTTAATTATCTTTTTTTTTCTTGCTGCTTTTAAAAATAATGTATAGTACATCTGGCACACTGACTGTAGGCCACTGCCATGCCTCCCACTCTCTAGCCCTTACTCCTTCTTAAATATAACTGATTTGCCCACAAAAGCACAGATCACACTCAAACTGTCTAAACATCTACTAGAATCATTGGAACACCACTGATTAAATTTCAACAATCCACCTGCTCCTCCAACTCAACTTTCCTGGTACTTCAATGCCTCTTGTTCACTTTGAGCTCTTTGTGTCCTATCCCTCCCACATACATACTTTAGTTGTTCATCATAGAAACCAACCCTGATGAACTTTTACAAGTAGAAGACATGCATTGAACAGGTAGGCCATCTGAAAGAAGACACTGGCTAGCTGAAGGAATCTTAGTCTATGAGTTTCTGCTGCTCTCAAAGCCATCAAAGACTTATTTCTAATTGCTTTCTGCAACTGTGTGTCTCCCTCCAAATCTATAGTTTTAAGAAAAAAAAACATAATTAGCCTTATTGGTATTAAAGGCCTACACAGAGCCTGCCCATTGAGTGGACAAAGAGGTAGTAACGCCCATCCACCCAATAAGACATATTAGGCAAATGAAGCCAACATTACCCAGTGTTCATTACAAATTATTCATCTGGTTTTCTTCATTGATAAATCTACACATGGGCGTACCTTTTAGGATATACTTACCTTCATACTTCAGTAATTCTACTAAGACTGAAATATTTACTATTTGCTAGTCATTATTAACCCTTGAATTCCCAGTGCTTAGCAGATAGTCAAATTTTCTGCTCTCAGAGCATATATTCTAGTGAAATGAAATTCCACTCATCAAAAATTATTATCTTATTTGCTTAGGTAATATAATATGTATGATATGAATAAGATCAAATGAGCAAATGAGCAAAGGGATAGAGAGGAATAACTTTATAAAGGGTTGTCAGAGAAGACCTCTCTCATGAGATGAAATTTACTCCCAGTTCTGGATGATAAGTGGGACCAGGTCCTGTGGATTATTCAAGGAAAAAGAAAACATTGCAAGGCCATAATCGGGGTCAAATGTTCTGTGATGAGGATGGGCTTGGTCTATTTGAGGATTCAACATGGTTGGACCATTGTGAAACAAAGGCAACAATGTAGGATATAAAGTTGAAGAGAATGGGGGGTGATCTATGCTCTGCCAAGTTACAGAGCGTGGATTTATGCCAAGTGCAAATGGAAGTCACTAGAGGCTTTTAAGAGGGTGGCACAATTTGTTTTATGCTTTAAAAATTCACTCTGGATTCTACAGAACAGAGATGATTGGAAGGTAAGGACAAAGACAGATATCTGATGAGAAATGATGATGTGAAGGAGGTGAGATGTGGTTAGTTTTAAAACATATTTTAGGAGTATCATACTCTATGTAAATGTTGGAGATACAGCTACAAATAAATCAGATATAGCCCTTGCCCTTATAGCATTTTTAGGTATGTGGATAAGAAGAAACGGAACGTTACACCATGAGTACAAGGAGAATCTTCACTGAGAAATGTTCAGGAGCATCTGGGGTGGATGTTGGGGATAGAGTGATGGGTGGAGTAGGGTAGGTGAAACTGCTTTATTCATATATTCTAACTATGGATTCACAATAAAAGCCTACCTATTCCTCTCCCCTCTCCAAACGACTGTGTCAGCCTTCTTGTGGTCCTAATTCAAAGCTAAAGGAATCATACTACATATGTCAATAATTTGTGAATTTTCCATTCATGGAATGCTTTATTGGAAAAAAAAGTCAGAACAAAATGTACTTTTCATTAAAATAGCATGATTAATTGACTATATATAGGATAAAATACTGCCAAGTTGTATTAAAATTTCTATAAAACATGTTGGCTCTCAAATTTGAAATATTCACTAAACGTACAATTACTATGTGGGAAGAAGGCACAGATTAGGAGGGAAGAATAGCTTATGTGCCATGCCAGTGGCAAAATATAAGTTGATGATTAAAATCATAATTAACTGGTCAGGTGCAGGGGGGCTTATGCCTGTAATTCTAGCATTTTGGAAGGTTGAAGCAGACAGATCACTTGAGCTCAGGAGTTTCAAGACTTAGGCAACATGACAAGACCCTGTCTCTCCAAAGGAAAAGAAAAAAAAAAAACCTAGCTGGGCGTGGTGTCACGTGCCTGTAATCCCAGCTAGGGCCTGAGGTGGGATGATCGCTTGAACCCAGGAGGTTGAGGCTGCAATGAGCTGTGACAGATTGTGCCACTATGTCAGCCTGGGTGACCAAATGAGACCCTGTTTCAAAAAGAAACAAACAAACAAACCTCATAATTCCAAAAGTTAATCAGAACTTTTCTGAGAACCTAGATTTGTGACTTCCAGGTTCATGACCCTTGGGCAAATTATTTAATCTTTCTCAATTTTTCTCTTTTGTAAATTAAAAATGGTGCCTACATCATAAATGGTATAAGGACTAAATCTGATAATTCGGAGTGAGTATACTTGTTGGTTTTCAATACGTTTTAGCTATTGTTATTATCACCATTCTCTAACTGACAGACACTGATGAAGATGAAGAAGCCCAGCAGAATGGCTGAGAAGACAAATCCTGGAACAAATGGCCTGGGTTGACTACTGGTTCCACCACTTCTATATCACAGATATTTTCTCTCTTAAAACCGCAAAACAACTTTAGGGCAAAAGCTTTTATTCACTTCAATACCCCTTTCTTTTCCAAATTCTAAATTCTTTATTACTCTTGCTTTTCATAACATGTCAGTATGGTAACACTTGCTGGCTTTTTTTGCTTCTCCTATTGATTTTCAAGGTATTTCCTGGTATGTGTATCTTTAATGCTTAGCACAGTATCTTTAACATGCTCAATAAGTGTTTGTCAAATGAATGGAATAACAAATAAATAAAAGTATTATGTATAGAACAGCAAGAAACCTCCAACGTAATGTGCTATCGGCATTACTCCGATAACCTTGGTCTTCAATCTTCTTACTCTTTGCCTTCTTCTCCATCCCCATTTTCTGCCTCTGTTGTGCTTTGACTTGAAGAAACAAAAGGCTGACCTTGCATGACATTGTGAAAATAACTTAAGTCCAAAATTTTACTAAATCCTTCCCACATCACCATCTTCTACCTTGGCCATATCAGCTTTATTTCTCTGTATATGTAGAACCTCTGCACCTCTGCCCCTCAGCGTCAATCCCATTTCCTTGCGGCTTAACACGGTTTTACAATGTTCAAGTAGAATAGGAAGAATCTCTATGAACTAGGGATTTGAAGTTGATGTTTCAGCAAAGTGCAGAAGTTCAAATCCTGCCTCCATAAATGCAATTCTGTTGTCCAGAGCATAACAATGCCTTTTAGCATTGCATTCTGTTTTTGATGATTTATGGGACCTTTATTATTTTCTTTGCCTCCATTCCTCCCCAGAATCACTTCCCTGCTCCTCTCTTGGATGGCATAAATGAGAAAATTTGAAATGCATTGCTACACAAAAATATAAAAACAAAACAAAGTGGCATAGCTGAGTCTGTGAAACCCATTTAGTCTAATCCTTACATGTTTATGGGACAGGAAATTGAGATTCCAAAGGGAAATTGACTTGGGCATGGCCAAATGGGAAGCAGGAGCAGCAGTCATTGAAATCTGAGGGCTGACCAAGCAAATTAGGTCCGTTTGGGCCGTATGAACAGATAACCATCAAAAATCACACCACCTTTTTGCTTGACTTTGCATAAAGCTGAATAAATAGATAAATTCTCAGTTAAAATAAATATTAATTGAACTCACACTAAGTATTTACGAACTACCTCCAAAAGAAAATACCACTGAAGCACATAAGCTTTGTCACAAACACAGGCCTCCTATCTCCTATCGTTTAGCGTGTTCAACTGTTTAAAAAATATTGTTCCTTCAAAAGAAATGTTCGTTTGCTTCTATGACTCTCGCTCTTTCTCAAAGACAAAGAAAATGCATAGTCCACCTATAAATATTTATAACATTTCTATAGTCTTTAAAATTTTTATATGTACTTCTATACACACATTTATACATAAATGTTTATATTGAATTTTAAGCAAAACTTTTCCATCCATCTTAACACAACAAGAAGAACCACTGTTCAATATTATTGAGCACTACCAAAGGCCAGGCATTCAGCTAAATATTTTATAATCATTTTGATAAATCCTCAGAGAAGCCATCTCAGGTATTATTATTATGCATAATTTCAAATTTGAATATATACAAAAATAAAAACACTGAAACTCAAATGATTCAAAAATATGCACAATATCACATACTTACTGAGTGGCCTAAGAGGAACTTGAACCTATTTCTGTTTGTTATTTTTGTGCTTTTAACCATGATGCAATATTTTTTTTTCCTTCTAAACTTTCGTTTCTCTCTGTCTTTTCCACAATGCATTATTCCTCCGTCATGTTCATAGCCTTTCCCAGGATGGGCAGGTATCTTTGGTATTAGAGAGTCTTTATTCTCCTTCAAATTTTAGGCTTGGACAATAAGAGTAATTGGGCTTGTGGTGTTGCTGATTAAAACCTCTCACTTGTTCCCCATCCTTATCATCAGGGAATGAAACCTTAAACTTCAAGATGCCCAGAATGTTCCATTTAAGTTCCAGACCTAAAATGCCAGTTTTTTTGTTTGCTTGTGTGTTTGTTTCTTTTTTCTCACAAAAGAGCTCATACAGTTGACTTGGTGTCCCTTGTACTTCCACATATCTTGTCAAAGAAGGCAGATATATTTTTTTTCGTGGGGTCCAGGGTTCTTAAGTTTAAGATCTGGATCTCCTTACCGACTGTGGCACCTTGGCCATAAGCATCAACATTCTCTCATTCATAAAACGGAGATGACAACCTGTGTGACACTGTGTTATTATAAGAGTTGCAAAACATGTTCATATAAGCTGTTTATTAAAGATACAAATTGGAGTACATATAAAGGAATCTTTTGATTTTCACATCATTTTACAAGTCTACATGATGCTTTACTTTATATCTGGTGTGGAGATAATGTAGCCAACTGTCTTGATTTACCCAGAACTGAGGGTATTTGTAGGATATGGAACATTCAGTGCTAAACTAGAAAAGGCCCAAGAAAGTGGGGGCAAGATGGTCACTCTATCTGGACCTTAAGGACATGACAGCTGTATAGCTACTCCAGTTCCTACAGTGTTAAACATTTAATCTTAGTATACCCAGCTCATATGTGGCACCAGAGGACCCTGTGCTTATCTTATTAGAGTGTGTCCAGAAGTATCAATCACTTCCCTATCACAGTCTGACATGAAACCATCTTACTTGGTCTTTGCTTTGGGTGAATCTAAGTACAATTCACTTACTCACCTATCACTAGCATTCTTAAAAGTGGCAAAAAGATTATGGCCTTTCTACCAAAATTTTCAAATGAATTCTTATAGACTCTTTGAACAATGTATATTTTAAAGGATTCAGAATAGCTGTCTTCTCCCTTGATAAAATTTTAAAAAGAAATGAGAGGGAATCAGAGCTAAAATCATAAACTAAATACCAAAGAAGCTTTTATGTCCTGTTCCAGGTACTGGCAGATATCAGTGTAAAAACTAAAATTCTTTGAAGATCGACAAAATATATACTTTTGGATATCCCAGGCTGATAAAGACCTTGTGAATTCATCTTAGAGCTGATTAATAATCAGGATCATACAATATTTTTTGTAAAACACTAATTTTCCATTTTCAAATGATAATTTTCCAAACTTACTCTACTCTGCATCATTACATTGTCAAGAAGCAACTTTTCTTTATTATATTTGAAACACTTAGAATTAGTAATTGTGCATCCATTATTCTCTTTGGTGACATATTAGCTCTCTTTTCTCTTTTACCTTATTCTGTTATTTGGTTTAAAAAAATAATACCTAGAATATATTCCATATCTAAACTATAAAAAAGATGTCAGTTTCAGGGAATCTTATAATTGAAGAAGTGTATGTTTTGGGACTGATATTATACAATAGGAAATCTTTCTTAAGGTCATTAATCATCAATTGTCACATAGCATGATGGCTGGAAAGAGAAGAGAAATAAAGGTCAAATGCAATTTAAGAAAACAGATGTATATATACAGGCTAGTACCATACTGATTTAACTACTGTAGATTTTTTTTTCCCTACATGTGCATCGATGGAGGAGTGGATAAATAAAATGTGATATTTACATACAATGGAATATTTTTTCAGCCTTTAAAAAGAAAGAAATTCTCATTTATGTGACAATGTAGATAGATCTTGTGGATATTATGCTAAGTGAAATAAGTCAGTCACAGAAGGAAAATACCATGTGATTTCACTTATACAACATATCTAAAAGAGTAAAACCCTTAGTCTTAGAGAATGGAATAGTGATTGTCAGGGATTACAGGGGAGGAGCAAATGTGGAATCCATAATCAATAAGTATAAAGTTTCAGCTAAGGATGATGAATAAGTTCTAGAGATCTACTAAACAATATTTTGCCTATAGTTCGGAATACTGTATTAGTACACTTAAAAATTTAAGAGGGTAGATTTCATGTAAAGTGTTTGTACAGCAATAATAAGAATAAAAATTTGAAAGGAAATTTATTGACACTGCTGAAAAAAAGAAGAATGAAAGCAAGAAAGGAGAGAAAGACAGAAAGAGAAAGAGAAAAGAAAGAGAAAGAAAGAAGAAAGAGAAAGGAAGGAAGGAAAGAAGGAAAGAAAGAAAGAGAGAGAAACAGAGAAAGAGAAAGAGAGGGGAGGGAGGGGGAGGAGAGGAGAGGGAGAAAAGAAAGAGAAGAAAACAGAGAAGTGGCAAACAACAAAAGAATAGGACGAGAGGCAAGGAAAAGGGATTGAAGATGTAAGACATGGAAGATGAGTTGTATATTTTCTTTTTTCCATCTTTTATTTTAGATTCAGTGGGTACCTGTACAGGTTTATTACTTGGGTATATTGCGTGATGCTGAGGTTTGGGATACAAATGATCCCACCACCCAGGAAGTGAGCATAGAATCCAATAGTTTTTAGTCCCTGCCTCGCTCTCTCCCTTCTACCTTCAGTAGTCCTCAGTTTCTATCGTTCCCACCTTTATGTCCATAAGTACTCAATGTTTAGCTCACACTTGTAAGTGAGACTATGCAGTATCTTCTGGCATTAATTAACTTAGGAAAAGGGTATTCACCTCCATCCTTTTGGGGCAAAGAATCTGATATTTTCATTTTTATGACTGCATAGTATTGTATGATGTATATGTACCACATTGTCTATGCAATCCACCATTGATGGGCAACTAGATTTATTCAATGTCTTTGTTATTGTGAATAGCACTACAAAGAACATTCAAGTACATGTGCCTTATTGGTAGAAAAATGTGTTTTCATTTGGACATATACCCAATAATGAGATTACTGAGATGGACGGTAGTTCTGTTTTAAGTTATTTGAGAAATCTCCATACTGCTTGGCTGAACTAATTGACATTCCTACCGACAGTGTATAGGTATTCCCTTTTCTCTGCAGCCTTGCTAGCAACTGTTGTTTTTTGACTTTTGAGTAACAGTCATTCTGACTGTTGTGATACGGTATCTCATAGTGGTTTTCATTTGCATTTATCTGATTATTGGCGTGGAACATTTTTTCATGTTTATTGAAACTTGTATGTCTTCTTTCGAGAAGTGTCTGTTCATGTCTTTCGGCCATTTTTTTAATGGGTTGTTTGTATTTTCTTGTTCAATTGTTTAAGTTCCTTATAGATTCTGGAAATTAGACCTTTGTCCGATGCATAGTTTGTGAATATTTTCTCCCATTCTGTAGGTTGTCTGTTTACTTTGCTGATAGTTTCTCTTTTTTGTTGCTTTTTTTTGTTTTTTGAGACATAGTTTTACTCTATTGCCCAGGCTGGAGTGCAGTGGTGTGATCTAGGTTACTGTAACCTCCACCTCCCGGGTTCAAGAGATTCTCATGCCTCAGCCTCTCAACTAGCTGGGATTACAGGTGTGTACCACTATGCCTCGCTAATGTTTGTATTTTTCACCACTTTGGCCAGGCTGATCGCCAACTCCTGGCGTCAAGTGATCCACCTGCCTCAGCCTCCCAAAGTGTTGGGATTACAGGCGTGAGCCACTGCACCCAATCTGATAGTTTCTTTTGCTGTGCAGAAGCTTTTTAGTATAATTAAGTCCCACTTTTCAATTTTTGTTTTTGTTGCAATTGCTTTTGAGGACTTAGTCATAAATTCTTTCCAAAGGCCAATGTCCAGAATAGTGTTTCCTGGGTTTTTGTCCAAGATTCTTATATCTCAATGTCTCATATTTAAATATTTAATACATCTTCAGTTAATTTTTATATATGGCAAAAAGTAGGGGTCCAGTTTTATTCTTCTGTATATGACTAGCCAGCTATCTCCAACACTTATTAAATAGAGAGTCCTTTCTCCTTTGCTTAGTTGTGTTGACTTTGTTGAAGATCAGATCGCTATAGAAGTATGCCTTTATTTCTGGGTTTTCTATTCTGTTTCATTGGTCTATATGTCTGTTTTTGTGCCAGTACCATGCAGTTCTAGTTACTGAAGCCTTATAGTTAATGTGATGCTACCAGCTTTGTTCTTTTTGCTTAGGATTGTTTTGGTTATTTGGGCTCTTTTTTTATTCCATATGAACTCTAGAATAGTTTTTTCTAGTTCAGTGAAAAATGACATCGGTAGCTTTAAAGAAATACATTGAATCTGTAGATTGCCTTGAGCAGTATAACCATTTTAATGATATTGATTCTTACAATCCATTAACATAGAATGTTTTTCCATTTGTTTTTGTCATCTATGATATCTTCAGGAGATTGTAGTTCTCTTTGTAGATATTATTTCACCTTGAAGATTTGGTGTATTCCTAGGTATTTTATTTTTTGTGGCTATTGTAAATGATATTGTGTTCTTGATTTTGCTCTCTGTTTGGACTTTTTTTATGTATAGAAAAGCTACTTATTTTGTAAACTGAGTTGTATCCTGAAACTTTGCAAATGTTGTTCATCAGACCTAGTAGCTTTTGGGGCGAGACTAAGGGGTTTTCCAGATGTATAAACTCATAGCAACTTCAAAGAGAAATAGTTTTATTTCCTTTCTTCAAATTTGGATGCCTTTTACTTTTTAAATCTTGTTTAATTGCTCTGGCTAAGGCTTCCAGTGCTACGTTGAATAGGAGTGGTGAGAGTGGGCATCCTTGTCTTGTTACAGTTATCAAGAGGAATGCTTCCAGTTTTTGCTCATTCAGTGTGACACTGGCTATGACATCATCATAGATGGTTCTGAATATTTTGAGTTATATTCCTTTGATGCCTAATTCCTTGATGGTTTTATCATGAAGCGATGTGGAATTTTATTGAAAGCTTTTTCTGTATCTATTGGTATACATCCTGATTATGTGGTAAATCACATTTATTGATTTACATATGTTCAATCAACTTTGCATTCCAGGAATGAGGCCTACTTGATCATGGTGAATTAATTTTTTGATATGGCGTTAAATTTGGTTTGCTAGTATTACGTTAAAGATTTTTGTGCCCGTATTCATCAGCAATTTTGGCCTGTAGTTTGTTTTTTTCATTGTGTTTTTGCCAGGTTTTAGTAGTAGAGTGATGCTGGTTTTGTAGGATGAGTTAGGAAGGAGTCTCTACTCCTCAATTCTTTGGAAGAGTTTTAGTAGAATTGGTACCAGCTCTTCTTTGTACAACTGGCGGAATTTTACTGTGAGTCCATCTGTTCTGGGGCTTTTTTGGTTGGTAAGTTTTTGATTACTGATTTAATTTCAAAATTTAATATTAATATGTTCAGTGTTTCAATTTCTTGCTGACTCAATCTTAGGAGATTGTGTTACCAGGAATTTATTCATTTCCTCTATATTTTCTAGTATGTGTGCATAGAGGTCTTCATAATTGTCTCTGAGAGTCTTCTATATTTTTGTGAGAGTGGTTGTAATGTCACCATTGTTGTTTCTGATTGTGCTAATTTTAAACTTCTCTCTTTTTTTCTTTGTTAATCTAGGTGGCACTCTAGTGATGTTGTTTATACTTTCAAGGAACCAACTTTTATTTTCATTAATATTTTGTATGAATGTTTTGGTCTCAATTTCATTCAGTTTCATTCTGATTTTAGTTATTTTTTTTTCCTCTGCTAGCTTTGGGGTTAGTTTGTTCTTGTTTTTCCAGTCTTTTTAGATGTAATGTTAGATTGCTAATTGGAGATCTTCCTAGCTTTTTGAGGTAGGTATTTAGCACTATAAACTTCTTAACACTGTTTTAACTGGATGCCAGAGGTTTTAGTATATTGTGTCTCTAATTTCATTTGTTTCGAAAAATTTTAAAATTTTCACCTTAATTTTATTCTTTATGCAATAGTCATTCAGGGGCATGTAGTTTAACTTCCTTGTAATTGTTAGGCTTTGAGAGATCTTCTTGGTATTGATTTCTACTTTCATTCCACTGTGATGTGAGAGTATGATTCGTATGATTTTGTGTTTATTTTGGATTTATTAAGACTTGCTTTATGGTCATGCATGTGGTTGGTCTTGGTTTATGCTCTGTGCAGATGAGAAGACTGTATATTCTGTGGCTGATTGGTGGAGTATTGTGTAGATGTCTATTAGGTCCAGTGGTTTAAGTATCAAGTTTAAGCCCAGAATTTCTTCGTTAGTTTGCTGCCTCGATAAATTGTCTACTGCTGTCAATGGGGTATTGAAGTCCCTCATTCTTATTATGTGGTTGTCTAAATCTTTTGGTAGATCTAGAAGTATTTGTTTTATAAATCTGGGTGCTCCAATGTTGGATGTGTATATATTTAAGATAGTTAAGTATTCTTGTTGAAACCCTTTCTCATTGTATAATGCCCTTCTTTGTCCTTTTGTACTGTTATTGGTTTAAAGTCTATTTGACTTGATATGAGAATAGTGGACCCATGTCCTTTTTTAAATTTTCTGTTTGCATGATAGACCCTTCTCCAAACCCTTTGCTTGGAGCCTGTGTGTGTTTTTATGTGTAGAGGTAGATCTCTCAGAAACAGCAGACTGATGGATTTCTTTTTTAATCCAACTTGCCACTCTGTGCCTTTTAAGTGGGGCTTTTAAATAATATATATTCAAGGTTAATATTGATATGTGAGATTTTGATCCAATTATGAAATTGTTAGCTGGTTGCTTTGTATTTTCTATTCTATGGTTGCTTTATAGGATCTGTGGGCTATATGTGTTTTTGTAGTGGCATATATTGTTCTTTAGTTTCCATGTTTAGAAATCCCTTAAGTATCTCTTGTAAGGCTCATCTGGTGGTAACAAATTCCATTAGCACTTGTTTGCTTTTGAAAAGCATTTATTTCTCCTTTGCTTCTGAAGCTTAGTTTGGTGTGGTTTGAAATTCTTGGTTAGAATATTTTTTCTTTAATATTGCTGAAAATAGGCCCCCAATCTCTCTTGGCTTATAAGATTTCTTATGAAAAGTCCACTGTTAGCCTGATGGGGTTCCCTTTGGACCTCATCTGGCTTTTTATTCAGCATTGACCTTGGACATTCTGGTGACTATATGCCTTGGTGATATTCATTTTATGTAGTATCTTGCAGATACTTTCTAGATATCTTGTATGTGGATGTCTACATGTCTAACAATATTAGAAGTGTTTTCTTAAATTATTTCCCTAAATATGTTTTCCAGGTTGTTTGCTTTTTCCTATCTCTCTCAGGAATGCTAATCATTTATAGGTTTTATCACTTTATGTAATCCCACATTTTTTGAAGACTTTGTTTTTTTTTTTCCTTATTTTTTTCTGACTGGTTTAGTTAGAAAGACCAGTCTGCAAGACCTGAAATTCTTTATTCTGCTTGGTTCAATATATTGATACAGCTTTCAATTGTGTTCTGAAAATTTTAAGTGAGTTTTTCAACTCCAGAAGCTCTGATTTAATTTTAAGATGCTTATCTCTTCTGTCATATTCTGGATTGATTTAGAAGTTTTTGTAATGTTGATTTTCATTTTTTTAAATGTTTATTTTCAACCTCATCTTGGATCTCATTGAGCTTTATTGCAGTCCATGGTTTGAATGCTTTATCTCTCATTTTTGAGTTTCCATTTTAGTTAACTGGCACCATTGCTGGAGGGCTAGTGCAATACTTTGGGGGTGTCACTACATTCACATTTTTCATGGTGTCAGAATTCTTGCACTAATTTCTTCTCATGTGAAGATGCTGATACTTCTAATTTTTCTAATTATTTTCATGTGGGTAGGATATTTTTCTTCCTCTTTCTTTTTCTATAATATTATTATTTTTTTTCCTTTCCCTTTTCCTTATCTCCCCTCCCTAGGTGGTATGAGTATACAGAATGCTGAGTAGCATCATTTGGCTTTTCTTCTATAGCCCTATGCACTTCTTTTGGCAGGCTTTATATTGGTCTATACAGTTTGACCTACAACCAGTAGATGGCACTTATAGGTGAGAGCCACCTGTAGTCAGTGTGGCTGGATATATACTTGATCCTTGTTTACTGGAAGAAGCTCTATGTTGGCCCAGACAATGGGCTGATACATGGAATACACTGTGGTCTGAGCTCCCTCCTCAGACTACAAAGTGCAGGGCCAAGCCAGGCAGATTTACCTACAGATCTTTGATGGCTGGAGAAACATCAGAACTGAGGGAGAATCCAGTGAGTGGCCACAGTGCACTCAGAGCTGTGCCTAATTGTGGAGCTGAGAAATCTCCTCGGCCCCAAGCTCTCTGCATATAGTTGGAAGCAGCCTAAATTCTTAATCGAGGGCAGTGGATGCTCCAAATGCCAGGAGATGTGCCTAAATGTGGAGTGGAGAGGGTCCTTCGTGCAATAAGATCTGTGCACAGGAGGCATGGGGCAACTCAGGCTGCTGAATCAGACAAGCAGGTACTGAGAATACCTGATGATCTGCTTGCGCATGAAGCAGAGAGGGCCTCCCTGCACCAGAATCTCTGCACAGGAAGGGTGGGGAAGCTCAGGCTGCTTGTCTGGGTAAGTGGATGCTCCAACTGCCTGGATTTCTGCCTAGGCACGAAGTGGACCAGGCCCTGATGCCCCACAGTCTCAACAAAGCAGAATGGGGCGCCCAGCAATGGCACATGCAGATTAATTCCAGGTTGCCAAGCTGGTTGTGGTTGCAGGTCTTGCTGTTGAGGAAAAGCTGCAGCTGTAGCAGTTATCCTCCTGCCCCAGGCTTGCAATAGGGGAGAGCACAATTCCAGCACCAACTGCTGAGGTGCTTTCCACAGCTCTGACAGTAGAGGCCTCTACCAAACTCTAGAGCAGGCACTCCAATCTCCGGCCTGAGACTAAAATGCCTGTGCAGGCATTCTGCTGGGTAACCTAAGAATGGCTGTCTTTTTATGTACCTGGATTGAAAATGGTGTCCTGCTCTCAGTCCTGGGCCTGGAAGAGACACAGCTTTTTCCTGTGTCTTTCTTTCCATGCATCTCCAAGATTCTCCTCAAGTTAGCTCCAGGGATTGGGAGAAACAAAGTGTTCTTCCTCAGCCTGAATTGCTCTGATCCCCAGGGGAAAGGTGAGTCACAGAGGGAGGCTCTGTGCTTTTAAGCACTGGAGCTTCACTCACTTTTATCAGATGGATGCCATCACAGTGGCTGTTTGCCAGCATTCTGCTCCCTGGGATCTGGGATGTCCTTCATGATTATAGTGGATTCCCATTTTCTTTCTTGAATTAAGGCTCACAGAGTTGATTTTTAAGCACTACCTTGCTATTTCCAAGTGGCTGAGGCATGCTGAAAGCCTCCAAGATGCCATCTTGGGAGAAATATGTGCTCTATATGTTAAATTAGCTTAAAGAGAAGATTTCAAATGTTCTCACCACAAAGAAATGAGAAATATTTAGGGTGATGGATACAGTATTTAGCCTGAGTTGATCATTTCACAATGTATATGTGTATTGAAATATCACATTATACCTCATCAGTATATATAATTACTATTTGTCAATTAAAAATAAAACTTAAAAATAGAAAAAAATCTGAGAAAAAGGGAAGTTGGGGAAGTGGCATAAAAGTGAACTTTAAATGCACTAATCCCCCACATTCTCAACTTCTAAACTACAAGTAATTTTACCCTTTGTTACAGGAAAAAATGGAATGAGGAGGCAAATTTCCAGAGATGTTTCAGCTCTGCAACTAAATAGTTATAAAATATTTAAAAAGTTATTTAATTATTTGAACTTAGTTTTTAATTTTGTCTTCATATATTTGCTTCTCAGGACATGGGTTCCTGTTCTATCTCCAAAGATCTACGTTGGGAAAAAAAAGTAAAATACTTTTAAATAAAAAATACAATAATCATGCATAGACACATTATTTCTCCCAATACGTGAGTTTCAACCTATCCCTTCAAAAATTTATATTACAGTAAATTAAGACTATAACTCAAAATGCTGGGTATGTTAGAAAATCCTATTCCTGCTAATTTGTAAACTGGATAAATATATACTTATCTTTGTAAATTCCCAGTTTTCCTAAGGTAAAGCAGAACCACATACTCCTAATTTCACCTTCTTGTACTCAGCATTCTAAATCTACATTTTTTTTTTAAACAAGGTGGTGTTGTTGGTGATGGGTGTGAAAATCTTCTGAAAGTTTTTGAACCACTCAAAAATAAATACATAAATAAACCAAATTTTTTAGGATACCCACAGCTTCTTCTACCATTAGAAGTCATTTTTCTGTGTTTTCTGTCTTTGTAGATTTGCTTCAATTTTCTGCTTGCATGTCCTCCCTTCTTTTCCCATATTATTGTCCTTCAAAGTCCAGCTAAAATGCCATACTTCCTGGAGACCTCCCTGTTTTACCCCATTATTGAACTTTCACTGGTGTAATCTCTCTCTTTTGTCATTTATCATGTTTCACATTCATCATAGTTAGTTGAACACAAAACTTGCTTTCCTTAACAGTTACAATCAGGTGAAAGAAACCACATTTTTTTCCCCCTGTTTGTGATTAGCACTGAGTCTTGAACGAAACTGATCCTCAGCTGTGCATTGATGAATAATCAGGCACAATAACATTGTGCAAAGTACACACTGAAATACTCAAAGATGTGCCTTTCTGAGATAAATTTAAGGATCAGTCTCACTATGCAAAACTGCAATGTAATAATCCAGGCACAGAAAAACAAAATCACATGTTTTCACTTAGTTGTAGGATCTAAAAATCAAAACAATTGAACTTATGGAGATAGAGAGTAGAATGATGGTTACCAGAGGCTGGAAAAGATAGTGGCGGGGGTTGGGGAGGTAGAGGTAGGAAAGGTCAATGGGTACAAAAAAATAGATCTAGTATTTGATAGCACAACAGGCTAACTATAGTCAATATTAATTTAATTGGACATTTTAAAATAACTAAGAGTATAACTGGATTGTTTGTAACAAAGGCTAAATGCTAAGGGATGGGTACCCATTTTCCATGCTGTGACTATTACGCATTGCATGCCTGTATCCAAACATTCCATGTACCTCATAAACATATATACCTACTATACCTGTTATGTACCCACAAAAATTAATACTAAAAAAGGTTAAAAGAATAAAATACCTAGGAATACAGCTAACCAGGGAGGTGAACGACCTCTACAATGAGAACTACAAAACACTGTTCAAAGAAATCAGAGACAACATGAACAAATGGAAAAATATCACGTACTCATGGATGTGAAGCATCATTATTGTTAAAATGGCCATACCGCCCAATGCAATTTACAGATTCAATGCTATTCTACCAAACTACCAATAACATTCTTTACAGAATTAGCAAAAAAACTTTTTAAAAATTCATATGGAACCAAAAAAAGCCCAGATAGCCAAGACATTTCTAAACAAAAATGGCAAAGCCAGGGGATGTACAACGCCTGAACTCAAACTATATCACAAGTCTACAGTAACCAAAACAGCATGGAACTGGTACAGAAACAGATGCATATACCAATGAAAAAAGAATAGAGAGTCTAGAAATAAAGCTGCATACCCACACCCATCTGATCTTTGACAAAGCCAACAAATACAAGCAAAGAGAAAAGGGGTCGTTAGTCAGTAAATAGTGCTGGGATAACTGGCTAGCCATATGCTGAAGATTGAAACTGGACCCGTTCCTTACTTCCTTACACCATATACAAACATCAACTCAAGACAAATTAAAGATGTAAATGTAAATCCTAAAACTATAAAAACCCAGGAATATAACCTAGGTAATACCATTCTGGACATAGGACCTGGCAAAGATTTCATGATTAAGATGCAAACATCGAGTGCAACAAAAATAAAAATTGACAAATGGGACTAAAACTAAAGAGCTTCTGCAAAACAAAAGAAACTATCAACAGAGTAGACAGACAGCCTACAAAATGGGAGAATATATTTGCAAACTATGTATATGACAAAGGCCTAATATCCAGAATCTATAAGGAACTTAAACAAATTTACCAGAAACAAACAAACAACCCCACTAAAAAGTAAGAAAAGGACAAGAGCAGACACTTTTCAAAAGAAGAGATACACATGGCCAACAAGCATATGAGAAAATGCTCAACATCACTAATCATTAGAGAAACGGAAATCAAAACCACAATGAGATACCATCTCACACCAGTCAGAATGGCTACTATTAAGTAGTCAGAAAATAACAGATGCTGGTGAGGTTGCAGAGGAAAGGGAACACTTATACACTGCTGGTGGGAATGTAAATTAGTTTTGCCATTGTGGAAAGCAGTCTGGCAATTTCTCAAAGAACTCAAAGCAGAATTACCACTCAAATCAGCAATTTCATCATTGGATATATATACCCAAAGTAATATAAATTGTTCTACCATAATAATGCATGCACTCACATGTTCATTGCAGCACTATTCACAATAGCAAAGACATGGAATTAACCTAGATGCCCATCAATGGTAGACTGGATAAAGAGAATGTGGTACATACACACTGTGGAATACTGTGTAGCCATTACAAAAGAACAAGATCATGTCATTTGCAGCAACCTGGATGGAGCTGGAGGTCATTATCCTAAGCAAAGTAGTGCAGAAACAGAAAATCAAATACCACATGTTCTCATTTATAAGTGGGAACTAATGGACACAAAGAAGAAAACAACAGACACCGTGTCCTCCATGAGGGTAAAAGGTGAGAAGAGGGAGAGGATAAAAAAACTACCTGTTAGGTACGATGCTTATTACCTGGGTGAACAAAATAATCTGTACATCAAACCATTGTGAAACAGAGTTTATGTATATAACAAAACTGACATGTACCCCTGAACTTAGTTAAAAGTTAAAAAAAAAGAACAACAACTACAAAAACCCTCCAGTTTCACAAGGTGAAAATGCATCATTTTTATTAATGAAATTAACAGTAAAGGAAACTCTAAGGGCACATGAAGATATTCTAAAACATATCCTCATATATCACCGGTATACTGTCTTAACCGCTACAGCATCTTCTTGAGAGCAATTTGGTTATGTTTATGAAGCTAGGAGAATAATAAGTTGCATACGTTGACTAGCAATCCTGATGTTCTACTGGAGAACCTTTAGAAACATCCTAATGGTCTAGAATAAGTAACACTATAATGAACATCTTCATCTAAAAAAATGAAGGGAAAATGCAATTAGCAAGATTTCCTTGGAACATTCTTTAGCATAGTTAATTTGTGATAGATTTAACTGTATTGAAAATTATATAGCAATGAAAACTATAATAATGGAGATCATAAAGCCAATAGAAATGTTATTATATAATAAGAGAATGCAATTCTAATAAAACTAGAATTAAATAAATTAGAAATAAAAATTATATCCAACTACGGTGAAACCCCATCTCTACTAAAAATACAAACAATTAGCCATGCGCTGTGGTGGGCGCCTGTATTCCCAGCTACTGGAGAGGCTGAGGCAGGAGAATGGCGTGAACCCAGGAGGCGGAGCTTGCAGCAAGCAGAGATCGTGCCACTGCACTCCAGCCTGGGCGACAGAGTGAGACTCCATCTCAAAAAAAAAAAAAAACTTCCAACACTATGTTGAATAGGAGTGGTGAGAGAGGGCAGCCCTGTCTTGTGCCAGTTGGAAGTTCTGGCCAGGGCAATAAGGCAGGAGAAGGAAATAAAGGGTATTCAATTAGGAAAAGAGGAAATCAAATTGTCCCTGTTTGCAGATGACATGATTGTATATCTAGAAAACTGCATTGTCTCAGCCCCAAATCTCCTTAAGCTGATAAGCAACTTCAGCAAAGTCTCAGGATACAAAATCAATGTACAAAAATCACAAGCATTCTTATACACCAATAACAGACAAACAGAGAGCCAAATCATGAATTCACAATTGCTTCAAAGAGAATAAAATACTTAGGAATCCAACTTACAAGGGATGTGAAGGACCTCTTCAAGGAGAACTATAAACCACTGCTCAATGAAATAAAAGAGGATACAAACAAATGGAAGAACATTCCATGCTCATGGGTAGGAAGAATCAATATCGTGAAAATGGCCATACTGCCCAAGGTAATTTACAGATTCAATGCCATCCCCATCAAGCTACCAATGACTTTCTTCACAGAATTGGAAAAAACTACTTTAAAGTTCATATGGAACCAAAAAAGAGCCCACATCGCCAAGTCAATCCTAAGCCAAAAGAACAAAGCTGGAGGCATCACGCTACCTGACTTCAAACTATACTACAAGGCTACAGTAACCAAAACAGCATGGTACTGGTACCAAAACAGAGATATAGATCAATGGAACAGAGCAGAGCCCTCAGAAATAACGCCGCATATCTACAACTATCTGATCTTTGACAAACCTGAGAAAAACAAGCAATGGCGAAAGGATTCCCTATATAATGAATGGTGCTGGGAAAACTGGCTAGCCATATGGAGAAAGCTGAAACTGGATCCCTTCCTTACACCTTATACAAAAATTAATTCAAGATGGATTAAAGACTTAAGCGTTAGACCTAAAACCATAAAAATCCTAGAAGAAACCTAGGCATTACCATTCAGGACATAGGCATGGGCAAGGACTTCATGTCTAAAACACCAAAAGCAATGGCAACAAAAGCCAAAATTGACAAATGGGATCTAATTAAACTAAAAAGCTTCTGCACAGCAAAAGAAACTACCATCAGAGTGAACAGGCAACCTACAAAATGGGAGAAAATTTCGCAACCTACTCATCTGACAAAGGGCTATTATCCAGAATCTACAACGAACTCAAACAAATTTGCAAGAAAAAAACAAACAACCCCATCAAAAATTGGGCGAAGGATATGAACAGACACTTCTCAAAAGAAGACATTTATTCAGCCAAAAGACACATGAAGAAATGCTCATCATCACTGGCCATCAGAGAAATGCAAATCGAAACCACAGTGAAATACCATCTCACACCAGTTAGAATAGCAATCATTCAAAAGTCAGGAAACAACAGGTGCTGGAGAGGATGAGGAGAAATAGGAACACTTTTATACTGTTGGTGGGACTGTAAACTAGTTCAACCATTGTGGAAGTCAGTGTGGCAATTCCTCAGGGATCTAGAACCAGAAATACCATTTGACTCAGCCATCCCATTACTGGGTATATACCCAAAGGACTATAAATCATGCTGCTATAAAGACACATGCACACGTATGTTTATTGCGGCACTATTCACAATAGCAAAGACTTGAAACCAACCAAATGTCCAACAATGATAGACTGGATTAAGAAAATGTGGCACATATACACCATGGAATACTATGCAGCCATAAAAAATGATGAGTTCATGTCCTTTGTAGGGACATGGATGAAATTGGAAATCATCATTCTCAGTAAACTATCACAAGGACAAAAAACCAAACACCGCATGTTCTCACTCATAGATGGGAATTGAACAATGAGAACACATGGACACAGGAAAGGGAACATCACACTCTGGGGACTGTTGTGGGGTGGGGGGAGGGGGGAGGGATAGCATTAGGAGATATACCTAATGCTAAATGACGAGTTAATGGGTGCAGCACACCAGCATGGCACATGTATACATATGTAACTAACCTGCACATTGTGCACATGTACCCTAAAACTTAAAGTATAATAATAATAAAAAAAAGATATCCATATTGTTAAATAGAGACTTTAAAAAGAATTGGAAGAATAGGAACATGCATACTTTATTAGGATGGTGAATTTATAGGAACAGTTATTAATTTTTGGTTCTTTTTGCTATCTTTCCATAAATGCATTCAATATAAAATTTTGAGTGTTTGTGTGTATCTGTGTGTGTGTGTGTGTTTGTGTCTATGTGTGTTTGAGAGAGAGAGAGTAACAGAGAGAGAGGTGGAGGGGAGGAGGTGATCCTGAAAAGTGATAGACAATTTAGGGCCATATTGTTCATGAATTTTGGTAAGAGATGACAAAAATTTGAATCAGAACAATTCTCATGGGGATAAGGAGAATAACTGTGTCTTTTATTGGCCCATTCATCTGTTTTTTTAAAGACTTGCTTATATCTTTTCCCTGTGTATTTTATGGTATTCTTTTCTTGCATTTTCTGAGCTTTAGCAGAGGCTGAAAATTATTTCCAGGTGGTGTGCATAAACAAGGAAGTGACCAATATCAGCATAAAGTTTCCTTTAGATATAGTCATTACCTATTGATTACCATGGAAACTTTGCTTCCTTCCAATATTCTTTGTCAAATGCTAGTTTCTCATTTTACTTGAAAAGCCAGGAAGAGCCTCACTGTGCTGCAGCTATGTTGTGTTCTGAAATATTTGTCTCCCTATGTCACCTTTTCCATCTCAATCAGCATTTACTGCCACATTGTCTCCTGGGAAGCTTTATAGTTTCACCCTTTAATGGGCAGAGTCAGTTTTTTCTCGAGGACTCAAATGAAAATTGTGCTTCCTTGCATGGGGCCATGACACTTCGAGTGTTACACAATTAAATTACTCCATTTGCAGAAGTAGTTCAGTGTCCTGGCCATTTACTCACATGAGACACATAATTTCCATATGCGAAATTGGAGTACAACTCTCTGTTTTTCTTACATCTAAGAGATCTCATAGTATCTAATTAACAAAAGTCTGTTAAGTACCTTGAGACAAATCTATGACATTCTATTAAAACCATTACATAATTTATAGATTAATACTAACTGTTCTCACTTTATTTCAAGTTATCATTAAATTTTAAGAAAAATAATCCTGCTGCTTTTCATTCTGGGATGCATTACAAAGACCTGACCGTGAGAGAAGCAACTTGGTCAAAAAATAATATATTTAATTTGGAATGGCCTTGTCTCCAAGTTGCTGATATTTAAAACCACCACGCAGTTTCCTATTTGTGTTTTCCAGTAAGCTGTTGCAAGATAAGGACCGTGCATCTTAGTCATCAGACAAAACAACAGAAACTACCTATTTAGGGTGTATAAAGTGTCCCTATAGCAGAATTTCTGCAACCTCAGAATTGTTGAGGTTTTAAGGCAGAAGAGGTCTTTGTTGTTTGGGACTATCCTGTGCAATGCAGGATGCTCAGCAGCATCCCTATATGCCAGTTGCATTCCTCCACCCTGGTTACAAGAACAAAAAGTGTCTTGAAAAAAACTGTCATATTCCTTGGGGGACAAAATTGACTCTCTAGTGGATTGAGAACCTCTGCCCTGAGGTGAATTCCAGTGTGTCTCTGATAACCTACATAATTTTCAGCCCATCTTAAAGATACCATCAAAATCAGCTGAAATAAATATGCTGTAGAGATATAGCTATGGATATTAGCTGTCATTTTGACATAATGGATAAATAAATAGATATTTGTTTAATTTTTACTGTTTTAATTTTAATTATTTAGATACCTTTATTGGTCATATTTCCATCAGTAGTGACATGATGGTTTCAACAAAAAGCATGGTTGATCAGAATCAAAGACACATGGTGGCACAATCAAGACTGCTAATACTACTGGATTTAAGTAAATATCAATCACACTGAAAGACAAATACCACATGCTCTCACTCATATTTGGGAGCTAAAATAAGCAATCTCATGGACTTAGAGAATAGAACAATAGATAACAGAGACTGGTAAGGATGGGTAGTTGTGAGGGGTGTGATAAGGAGAAGCTGGTTAATGGGTACAAGCATACAGTAAGACAGAAGTAATAAATTCTAATGTTTGATAGAAGAATAGGACACTAAGGCTTAGCAACAATATTTTGTATATATCAAAACAACTAGAAGACAGGACTCAAAATGATTCTAACATATAGAAATAATAGGTACTCAAAGTGACGGATACTCCAAATGCCCTGACTTGGTCATTACACGTTCTGTGACTTTAACACTCACATGTACCCCATAAATATGTAAAATATTATGTATCAATAAAAACACCGACAGCATAGATGACATTATTCTCAAATAGCAAGTGACTGTTTTCAGGACTGTACTGCATTACAGAGTGACTACAACCAGGCAGAGTCTGTATTGGACACTCATCCTCCAATCTCTATGTATTATACAAAGGAAGCCAATTGTGTGTGTGTGTGTATGTGTGTGTGTGCGTGTTTTCTTTTTTTAAAAAAGCTAACATAAGTTTATAAGTATGAGGCTTATAAATTAGCAATAGTACCAGTGGGGAATTTCACAGGTCTGTAACTTATTATGAAACATAAAATGTTATGTTGCTAGCCTGTTAAAAATTATGCACAGTTTTTAGAGTCTATTTCCTAATTGGTGTAATTAAAACAAAATTTTATACTTGGGTAAGGTGATAGATTGTGTCAACTGCTCTTTCTTCTTCTTAGTTGAATTTTAAAATTGCACATTCATAATGTATTCATATTCAGTAAAGTAAGATGTAAGACATTTAATAATATGAAATATAGCACATTCTATATTTTTGTAAAGTAGCACACTGAACGGAATAAAACTAATCTGGTGAAGCTCCGGAATATAATCTGCCATAGTTATTTAAAATTTACCTAGTCCAGGTGTCTGCCTATTATAAGACTTGGCAGGGTTCCCTACCTTACACTCTTATGAAGAATGAGAAAGTATTTTTGGAAAGCCTTAGCTTATTCCTCAAAATAATAATAATAACAAATTAAAAGATACCTTGTGGTTTAATCAATTGTGTTAAATCGAGGTTTTTTTTCAAGTTACAGAAACTAAAATTGGCTATTTAAAAAAATTCATTATTATTATTAAAGTACAAAATTTAGGGTCAGGAATGTAGACAGGATAGAAAATAGAAACTAGAAATCATATGGAATTTTCTCCAACTCTTACTATGCTTCTCTTCATGCAATAACCCATTTGCTTCCCAGTCTTCAGCCTGACTCTCTGCTATTCAGTCCACAAGAAATAAAATCCCAAATAGACCATCTGAGTTTTTGCTGTTGGCAAGTAACCAAACTGTGATAAATATCTCATAGCCACAACTCCAAATTTCTAGTTAGAGATTTAATTTTCATCTGGGGTGAACCCACAAATTGTGTCTGGAGCTTGGGTGTGGGGATTTAATACACAATATGGCAAAATGTACTCACCCAAGAGGATGAAGGAAGCTGCTAAGAAACAATGGTGAATTGCTATAATGTGGGAAGATACCTACAAATATCTATTAAGTAATTTGTTACTAAGAGAATAATCTCTGTTTTGGACCAATCAGTACTCTCATTTAATAGTCCAAGTGCTAACACTTGTCTTTCTCCAATACATTGGTATTTTTCCTGTACAAGTGACTGCTAGGTTGCTTAGCTTTTAATGTGCTTTATATTGACTCTTTTTAGCTGTCTCCAGCCTGTCCACACCATGAACAGTGCATACCTAAACTTAGGTGAGGGAAAGTCACCCAATTCATTTTTATTCTCTCAGAATTGACTCAAGCGGTATTTCTGTAGTACCTGTTGAACTTGGTGAATTGGTTACACTTTTTGCCTCACTCTTCCTGATCCACTATCCTTCCCCCTTTGCAATGAGAAAATCTTCTCTACCCCATTTGAAAGTTCAGATATTGATTACATGTCTTACTAGCTGTGCAATCTTGGAAAAGTTTGTAACACCTTTAAGATTCATCTACCATATCTATAAAATGGGCATGGCAGTATTTATACAATATAGTATAAAAAAGAAATGAAATTATTCATGTAAAATACTCAATTTAGTGCCTGGTACAACTTAAGTATCTGCTACCCCATGGATGTTAGCTGCTACTACTACTAGTAGTAGTTACTAGTACTAATTTTACAGCTACCATTATCACCACGACCTCTAATACTTCTATCACTATTGATCTTATTGACCTGGTAACCATTTAGGATATCTCTGATAACTGAAAATCAATTATCAGAGTTTTAATGTGCATGGTATACTTTAGGTTCCCAGAATATCACTGGTCCAATCCATAGATTTCCCCACTTTGTATTCTAATCATTGAGGTATCATGGGAGATTAGTTTGAACAAATATAAGCAAAAGCTAAAATAAATGTCTACGTATAAGTTGCCTTCAAGCAGAATATCTTTTTAATCAAAATGCTATGAAACAATTTTCCCCTCACTCTGCAGCAGGTAGAGCGCAATCATTATTTGCTGCTTCTTCTGAGCACTCAGGCTTCCCTCTGTGGAAGTTGTTCCTTGTTGCCTCTGCCTGCACAACAATGACAGGAGGAAGAGCTGCTTTATTTTACTCCCTTCCTCAGGAGGAAAATGGGTGCCTTCTTTAATGTGAGTGGTCAGAAGCCCTAGTACTTCCTTTTGTGACACTGTTTAAAGTCAGACTCTGTGGAGCAACCTAGGAGGAAATCATTTGCACATCCATGCTTTATGAGAAGATGATGACAATGACATGTTAATAATTACTAAGTTTGCATATAGAGGAGGTATTTCAAACACAGAATCTTAGCCAGTTTTGTTTCAGTAGGTTTCACTGATTTGCCTGAGGTCACAAAACAAGTGAAAGTACCACGGCCAGCATCTTTGTCCTCCCAAGCCAGGGCTGTTTCTATTACAACACGCTAAGGAAGGTAAGGCTCTCATTATAAGCATAAAGTAGGAAGTCATTTAGGCTTATCATTTAACTTGTTAGTGAATATCTAAATTACTATGATGAACAAATATCTATAAGGTGTTAAACTTGACAATATTTTCAGGTTTTGTTTGCTTGCTTACTTGTTTGTTTCAACTCCCTATCTTTTTATTGTTTGGGGAAAGTGACAACCACCAGCTTCTTGCAGTTATCTAATTAAATACCTAAAGCTGTATAGTTGGCCATTTGTATGTCTTTTTTGGAGAAATATCTATTCAGGTATTTTGCCCATTTTTTAATCAGATTACAAAGATGCCACCAACACACAATGTGGAAAGGACAGTCTCTTCATTAAATGGTGTTGGAAAAACTGGATGCCCACAAGCAGGAGGATTAAATTTGACTTTTATCTCACACCATATGCAAAAATCAACTCAAAATATATTAAGGACTTAAACATAAACCTGAAACTCTAAAACTACTAGAAGAAAACATAGAAGGAATATGCCATGCATAGGTCTGAACAATGATTTATTTTTCGCATATGACTCCAAATTTCAGGCAACAAAAGTAAAAGTAGATGATGTGATTACATCAAACTAAAAAGCTTCTATAGAGAAAAGGAAACAATCAATACAACAAATATATAATCTATGAAATGGGAGAAGACATTTGCAAACTGTGTATCTAATAAGGAGTTAATATCCAAAATATATAAGGAGCTCAAACAACACAATAGCTAGAAAATAGACCTTACAATTAGCATTCAATTAATGTCACATTCAAATATTTCTCTTTTAAAATGTTACATTAAAAACGGAAGAAAAATATGTAGCCCTCTGTGCAAACAAAAGTCAGTTTGGTATTTTGTTTTGATGAAAATGAAGGGCAGTGCAGGTAGTTCAGCATAAATAACCTGAATTGGTTTTCTCTTTCAGTCTTTGTTTTAATTAGCATTACAAAAGAGAAACATCGCATATATTAGACATAATTTCTAACCTCAGAAATAAAATGTTACCTTAAGTTCCACAGTGAGCGCATGCTGAATTACTGTTTTAGCTCAGGGGAGGATATATTTAGGCTTGTTTGTAAAGCGTAAATTAGAGTAAGTGTTATGGTGTCATAAGTTAGCTGGATTACCTAGAGCAGCTCCTCTCCTTCTGAATAATTAAGATATCTGATTGAAACATATGTGTAGGTTATTAAATGCAACTGTACAAATGTGAGGGTATTTGTATAGATACACATGTTTAATAAATTCATGGTTCAATTTCTAGACACAAAGGCCTCTTGAGTAAATTTGACCTTTCTGCCCATTCTGGTTGTGATTTAAACATTAATAATAATAATAGTAATAATCTGTAACATTGTGAGCCTAAGGGGAAGGTAATTAGCACTAATTGCATTTATTTTTAAACAGATCTGTTCCTACCAATCAGTGTTGTTTCCACAGGTGCTTATTTTCATGATGAAGAGGAAGGGATTTATGATGCTTTGATAAGACAAGAGAAGGAAGGGCATGGTTTGGTTCTCATTCTAACACCTGAAGAGCATGGTGTGGTGCTGAGGGAAGGAGGTACTATTGTTGCATGTTAGGATAGCTATCCTGTAGCAAATGTCATCCTTTGATCAACTTCTCTATGTGCTTACTGTCTTGCTTTCTTTTTTTTCTTTCTTTTTTTTTTTTGAGACAGAGTTTTGCTCTTGTTGCTCAGGCTGGAGTGCAATGGCACGATCTTGGCTCACTGCAACCTCCACCTCCTGGGTTCAAGCAACTCTCCTGCCTCAGGCCCCTGAGTAGGTGGGATTACAGGCATGTACCACCACACCCAGCTGATTTTTTATTTTAAGTAGAGACGGGTTTCACATGTTGGTCAGGCTGGTCTCAAACTCCCAACCTCAGTTGATCCACCCGCCTTGGCCTCCCAAAGTGCTGGGATTACAAGCATGAGCCACCGCGCCTGGCCTATGGTCTTGCTTTCAAAGTATTATTTTTCTAGTGTCTTTATTTTTTTAATAACAGATTAGAAAGCATCTGGCTAATATAATGTCTCAACAATTATTGAAAAAGAACCATTTTGGAGAATAAGATCAAAGATATCAAGTCATCTTTTGGTTACATTATGACCTTTGCAAGATGGAAGCAGATGCAGCTAGAATCAATCAAATGTTTGTATCTGCTCAGCCGCTAGTTCTTATTCTAGGAATAGAATCCTGATTTTGCTTAGGGAACAACTACTTCTCTATCTTTAATCCATGTGGTTTGTGTGAAACTGTGCTTCTTGTCTGACTAATCAGACCCTTCCACCCTCCTGTCCACATTGAATTGGTTGAGAAGTGAGCATGTGAAACTAGTGAGACGAAAGGAACACAATTTTGGACCATCTTTGGAACTGCTGGGCAGATTAACTTATCTTTTGCTAAGATTACGAAACTATGAGAACGCAGATGGTCTCTGTTCAATTAGGGGCTTCATAACTTCAGTATTGAGAGTATAAGAATAGCTGAAAGATGTAGAGGTATTAATTCCTGGGACATAGTTGGAGCTTCTGGATTCAGAAAAAAAAAAGTCATTTTTTTCTCGTGTTTTTCTTACAGATACAATTCTCTCTCTTTCTCCCTCTCTCTCTCTCCGTCTGTCTCTTTCATCTATCTTTCTCTTTTTCCCCCTAATACCTGGAGTCCATAATCGGTACCTCCCCCTCTTGCAAATGCAAAGAATTCAACTCAAAAGTCCTAGTTGACAGATCTTCTATGACTACTCCATTGCATATTTTAGAACTCTTTTTTTTTTGCAGACAGAACAATCTAACATGCAAACAGGGAAACATTTAATACAACATTGAGCATCACACAGACTCTTTGGGAAGGCTGTTTAAGCATTTGCTATAAGCCAAGGTAACAGGAACAACTTTAGATTCAAACTTTCATGGAGGTGCTGTCATCTCTAATAACCATGAGCCTCTATAGCAGTCTGGAAGCTTCCACCAATACCACAGATAGAATCAAGCTGCCTCTGCCACCAACCTTTATTATGTCTGCTTACTGACTTCAAATTAATGGCTAATACCAGCATGACTGGTATGCAGAGTCTGAATCATGCATTGATATTTTAGCTGCAAGAGAATCTGGGAATGTTAAAATATGTATTTTTTCCTCACTGAAAGACGTAGCTGGGACTTGAAAACATGTGAAATATGTTCAAAAAGATCTGGGTGAGCATGAATAATCAGTGCTCACTCTGGCTATATAGTCCCTAATATAGATAATTTAGATTTAGCTAAGGAGTACTTGGTGATTATCTCAGTTTCCTTGTGAGAATTGGTACCATCAGTTGATTAAATTTATCAGAGTCCCAAGTTGGCCCATTGCCCATCATAGGCTGGATATACAAACAAAAAGGTTCTAAACAGAGAGACAAAGGTCAGCTTTGCCTTCCAGAGGCACATATTCAGTACTCTCATTTCTGACACTCTGGCACACAGATGAGCCTTTTCCTTTAGCAAAATAAAATGCAGAGTAGCAGATGTTGGTATTCATCAGATATGACAGCTGAATATAATCAGTTCTTATAATCATAAGAATAAACAACAAATATAAAACACAACTGATTGTATTCGGCAGGTGTGTCTTATTTTTTCAACGTGGGAGGATACACAATTGTTAAGCTAGACTTTGTAACTTCTCAAGCAATCAACCACAGTACAACTGAGCCTAGGTATCCTGATACACCAGTACAGGGCTTTTTATTCTCACCACTTAGCACTTTATTAAATACATTCTGACATGCTGGGTGCTATTGGAAAGGTGATTTTCCTCCTTTGAAAGCCTCAGTGTTATTATCTGTGATGCTGAGGATGATGATGATGGAGATGATGATAGTGATGGTAATGAGCAATAGGGTGATAATTTATTAAATAAAGGAAATGGCATGCATTATACAGATACTCTGTGTCAGGCACTTATCCAGCCATGACTTCTAAATGTTGGCTCATCTCTATAGCTATTTTTTCTATTTCTCAATATAATTTAATCCTAATAGTAGTTTTAACTAGGCTGATATTCCTATTCTCACGTGCATATTGAGACTGCTGGTCATAAAGAAGTGATATTCAACCACTGCACCAGCTCAGTATGGCTCTTAAACTGGACTGAAACAACGCTACTCCTATAGTACTAACTCACTCACAGATGAAGATTTTTCTTCCTCCTCCCCCTCTGACCAGTAGCCAAAGACATATTTTGGGATGTATTAGTGCACTGGGACCTTACTCAGTCTATAGATGACCAAGTTCACGTAGGCAAACCTCTTTTCAAAAATCCCAAGGTAGGACTGTTTTTGCTGTATTGGAGATGACAGTAGAGATGCTGATTCCTGAGGTCACACGTCACCATTCTAAAGAACAGTTTGCTATGATTGTTTGGGAATAGCTGAACCATCTGTGAAATTAGATTTAGTTCCAATTCCTGTTAAAACATTGCTGAGATTTTCCTAGTTGTCCCTACACACATGGTAAATTCATATCCATTAACGTCTCTGGAGATTTTAATTTTTTTTCCTCTATAATCTTTTTCATCTCTAGCTACCCTTTCACACCCTCATCCCTCACCCTGGGATATGAGGGTAGGAGTTAGGTTGTTAGTCTAAAAATGTGATAAATTCTTCAAATTCTTATTAAACTCCTTATTAAATTCATTTTTTTTCCTACTAAAAATAACTATCTTCTTTTTTAGTCTCAGAGCCAAAAGCATAATCTCCCCAATAGGCTAAGCTTTGGAAAACCAAAGACAGCTGACTTGAAGAGCTTCCTGCTTTCCTTCTTGTCCCATTCCTCCCACAAGCCATAAATAGAGAACTATTCTTGTACCTAGATCGTGGAAAAAGAAAAGAGGAAATGACGAATATTTTCTTTCTTTTTCTATATATAATATCTCAAAACTATTTTCTTGACATACACAGATGAAGACTCTAAGGCTTAAAGGAGGTTAATTAATCTGTTCAAGGTCACAAAATCTGCTAGAGATAGAACTTGTATTATAACCCAATTGTGATTCCAAAATTTATATATTTAATTCATGTGATTAAATATTTACTTTTACCTATCTCATACTGGAAACTAAGACCCATTGAATGTACTGGATGCAATATTCTAGATATCAAAATCTAAGGTTTCACTTGAACTAAAGAGCTTTTTGTATATGGCTTAAGAACTCACTGGCTAAACTATAAATAGGTTACATAATTCTGTTGCTTCCGGTAAACACATTATGCATCTCCTTATAATGTTTTAGAATCTTTCTAAATGTTTTACACAATGAGAGGTGATAAGATATTTTATTAGGAATATAGTGTTTGGTAAATTTAATATGGACTATTATTCTCTACTACACGAAGAAGTTGTCTTCTTAACAGCCTTCCTGAGATTGTCTTCATCCATGCATCCCATATATATCTTATAAAGTAAAAAAGGGCGGGGGGAGATGGAGAGGAAAGTAGGAAGTAACATTTTGTGTACATCTTTTATGATAACATGTTTATGATAAAATAATATTCTATAGAAAAGAATGTACTACAAATCTGACTGGAAATGGTCTCTCAGATAGAAAGAAAACAACCATATGACTTACAAAGTACGATTCAGGGCAATAAAAAGGGGGAAAAAATAAAAAATGGCAAGAGATAGAGAATCCCCAAATGCCGTATTTGGAAATTTGACAATGATTTCTTTCCTCTTTCTTTTCTAGAAGGCTCTGAAGAATGCATAGAGGCTGTTACATATGTAACATATTTACCAGTAGATTCTAGAAATTCTGGAGAATGTGCTTTAGCTGAGACTGTCAGCCATAGAATATGCTTGAGCCTCTGAACTATGGGTGTTTGGGGAGTTATGGCTTCCATGTGGCATTTGACTGCCACAGAGAGTTATGATTTTCAGACTAGTTACTATATAACTTTATTTAACTATTCACTACTTTCTTTAATTATATTTCTTTTCAGTAAATATATTTCTTTTCAGTAAATATTTTCATCTCTAGCATTTTCAACACAGTCAGTTCATTTGTGTCATAGAAGTCATGACGAGAATTATTTGTTTCTTAAAAGTCTGCTTTTAACAAAGGCCTTTGTCCACAGTTTCCCACTCTCATTTATTTATCCTTGCATCTTTAGATTCACCCAAGAGCTTTTATGTCTGCTTCTTCACTGTGCTCCCTTCTATAACTCACTCATTTTCCATCTGACTCAATTCCTCACATTCCCTAGAGTTTATCATCACCTATAGCTTTGGGAAGCAGACTTTACTTTTGGCAGAGTCCTTGCCAACCTGTCTAGTCCACTCTCTCAAGGAGACAGAAATTCAAATATCTGAGAATAAGATAGGACTATCTATCTTTCATGTTTGATCTCCACAGGAGCACTGTTTAAAAAAGACTGTTCTTGCCCTTTCAAAATTACAGAAAATGGAATGCTCATGTATGACGTATATATACAGGAGACAAGAGACCATGGAACTTAGGTGTATTATCTGATTTTGTGTTCAAATGAACCTATGAGATAGATGTACTGTATCAGTTTTTCAGTTGAGCAGCCTGTTGATGATAAAACCTGCAAAATGTGACCAACTGATTCAACTTTAAGTTTCTTTGGTGTTAAGACACTTTAGCTCAAGATCAGCTAGTCTTTCATGTTTAAGTATCGTGTTTTTTTTTTTTTTTTAAAAGGGGGGACACAAAATATGCACATTTGTGGGTGAAAAGAAAAAAATAGTATTTTGGGTTTTATTAAAAGAAAATAGAATGCTAGAAACAAACTAATCATGCCATTTTTTATAAAAGTAATAAATCTTAAATATTGTTTTCATTACATTCTTTCTTCGTTACATTCTTTCTTCATTATTTTATTTAAGACCTGAGCGAAACACCACCTGCCTCAATACATTTTTTTCCTGATGTTCTGCCTTCTGACATTAACCCTATGTTACTTAGTGAAAACTTAACATATGCAACTCTAAAGTTTATTTCTCCTCTTATTAATCCATTGTCTACAATTAAGCTATAATAAATAGGAGGGCTGGCACCAGACATTATTTATTATTGAACTCTAACACCTTTCACTATGGCAACTCAAAACAAATGTTGTTAATCTGATAACTAAATTTAATTGATACTGACAGTGAGTGAATTTTGACCGTTTTATTACCTAATTACATTTGATTTTCATCATCATTATTTAAAAACAGAGAAAAGATTTTAATCTCATTTAGTTATTTGGATTAATATTCATAGCATTAATTAAACAGATGTATGTCAACTTAAAAGGAAACTAAAACAACAATAACAAAAAACACAATATTTATTGGGCATTTACTACATGGTGAGCACTCACTTAGAACAAATTACCTTAGTTAAATCTCATAGCTACCCTATGAGTTAGGTACTTTAATTATCCACATTTTAAGGATAAGGAAACTAAAGTAATTAAGGGGTAGAAGAAGGATTCAGCCCATTCAAGATGAGTACTAAAGGCAGGATGATTACTGAGCCTGTTTTCTTAATCACTACCATATTGTTTCCATTCATAGTCTGGATTTGAACCAGTTATTTACATTTAAAATCAAGTGTACTTTTCCTTATGTGAAAAAAAATCCTCCTAATAACAATTCCATAAATGGTGAGTTCAGTCAACAATTTATCTAATACGTTTCAGGCAATGTTTGAAATGCTAGTTACACACCAGTGAATAAAAATATGAGAAAGACTCTGATATCATAGAGTTAATATTATAGTGTCATAGGCAGAAAATAAACAAGATACACTAAAATATACTAAACTAAACCACAAAGAGGGCTTTGCCATTACATTCAAAGAGTGATAGTCTTACTTGTACCACATCTTCAGAAAAGTTAAAAACAAAATCTTGAAAAGGAAAGGTAAAAATTATAAAAACTGATGATGACTTAGTCTAACCTATGATTCCCATTTTCTGAGCAGAGCCCATTTCCTAGGGATTTCAGAAGCTTAGCTCAGGTTTGCAGTCCTGAATGTGACAAAAAGCTGCAGAAGGACAGTTCTCTCTCTCCAAGTCACATTAACCCCATAGGCTTTGACAAGTTCACTTTTTGCTTCAGAAAAATTATCCTCACCTCTGTGCTATAGAATGATTTTTTCAAATAGGTTTTTACAGAAATTCCAAAGCCTCAGTACTATGACTTTTGATGTATGTTGTGTGGACAACCATGCTTCTTCTTGACTGTACTCTCTCATAAATAAAATTATGTGTTAGTGAGTTAGTGCACACACACATACACACACAAAATCCTCCTTTTTAATACTGTCTATAATGCCTCATACCTTTTATATTAATGCCTCATCATTTTCTTTTTTCTACAAACATAAGCAATTTCAGAGTTATAATCATTAGTGGCTAAGACTGTTCCACGGAATTTGAACTCAGGTGTTCAGCTTTTGGTGTGGTTACAAGCCATATAGTGTGAGAAAAACACAGATTGACACCTCTTGATTTTTTTTAATAGATTTCTAATCACCAATCAAGGAATGATTTGATATATTTAATATTTATAGGCCAACTTTCAAAATGGTGTTTAACATGGATGAGCATCATTTGCAAATGAAATCAAAATCTAACGTACGTTCCAGTCTTTTTGACAGGAAGCATGTTGCTAACATCTCTGCTTCCTTCTTCCGTTGTGCCTGCTTTCTAACGCGCGTGCCACTGGTTTACCCTCCAGCTCGCCCATCACACTCCTATTCAGAAGGTGAACTGCACCAGTGACTTCACTTGGAAGTAAGACCAGATGTTCCAGTTGCTCCTGGGCAAGAATGAATTAACATTTTAAGTATTAGGTAGTGGAAATGTTCAAATATCATCTTAGTCTCTGATTTATAGCAAGACTACTTAATGGATGTCATAAACATGATGAACAGGAAAACTATTAAGTGTTTGAAAGAAACAGACTGACAAAAGTTGGCAAGTTAAGAGGGATTTTTGTCAGCCTGAGGACACCACTGAAATGAACAGTTTGATGTTGCTGTTTTTTCACTTCTTGCATATTGTATTGGTCGTAGCTCCCAGAGAGAAGCGTTTGTTAATGCCGCTCTGTGTTCACTAGAATGTGACAATACCCACTAGAGTGGTGAATCCCTCGTCTAGCCAAGAAATTGTCTTGATTTTGGGTAACTTAAGTGGCCAGCTCTGTTTGCTGACATATTGAGTTCACTTAACAATTGATACATTGTTGCATGAACTACCTGTTAAGCACAATAGCTGAAAATCCAAAGACAATTGCAGTGTTCTCCTAAAGAAAATGTACAGAAATTTACAGCAAGTTCAATTCCTTATTATTATGTTGCCTATACACAGTCTCTGGACATTTCAAATTGTGGGTAACAAACCAGGTTTTTCTTTTTCTTCTAGATATTTTGGTACCATATGTATTGGGTACTATGTCCATTTTTTAAAAAATTATAATTCATTATACATTTTCTGATCTATCCATTGAACTAAGGATTTGAAACTAATCTCTTCCATTCTCATATGTTCCTTCTTGAAAGTAAAAAGAACCCAGGAGGACAGAGGCAAAGGGAATATGAGAAAATACTGTGATGGCTATTTCTTCGTAGTCAAATTGTGAGAGCAAAAAGTTTGACTTCGTGAAATGTGTGAAATGTATTATGGAAATCAATCTAAGTATGGATGTGTATGTGTATTTATCAAGTATATAGGATGTGACATTTGAGACTCTCTGATCTATCTCTTTTCTGTCTTCACAGCTAAACCAGTCACTTATTAACTTGTAGTTAAGGCTGGGCACATGGATTCCTCCCTTTTTTGGTCTATATTCATTCCAGTAACTAGGTTTTGGCTTTTAAAACCTATCTGGAGTTCCAATTCTTCAACAGCCCACATCTAGTAAGTACCTGAACTAGAACATAGTCTTCTAACACACATTCCGGTTAACTTCGTATTTGATCATACCACTTTTAGATTTAATGAAAAATAATTTTATTACCAGGTTACAATTATTGAGACATGATCTTAAGGACTATCCATGCCAAAATTGTTTGGGAAGAAATGCAAAATATTGAGAAAACAGCATCTCTGAACTGCTGGTGAAAAACAGTCACTCATTTGCACGATTTGTTGCCACGTTCACAGCAAACAAAGAAAGGGGTCATTGAAAGACAATATCAGAATTTGCAAGCTAATGATTTATGTTTCTCTCTCTTTTATGTCCCTTTGATCTTTGATTTTATCAGTTGCCCTACTTTAAATTAAACTGGAGCAACAGCAAGCAAAATAAGTGATTGAAAATGATAAGCACTTGCCCTCCTACTTCTGAAGTAAGACTAGAGGCCACTTGCTACCCTGAGCCAATCATAGAAATGCTCATTCCAGTAATGCTTTCAAATTGGCACTTGTTATTGGCATCATCTTGAGGTAAAATTTTACTTTAAAAAAATTTTTTTTTAAATGTAGTAAAGTAGTAAAGAAAAAAACATACGCAGTTAGGCTAAAATTAATGTATTATTTATTAGATTAAATTTAATTCTGTATTTGTTCTGAGTAGTGTCAGAACCTGAATGATTAAAAATTACTGACAGATGGGGCCAAGATAACTGATGAGAAGCCGCTAGCGTGCCCTCCTCTCAGAGAGAGAAGAAAGAATGGCTGGAGCAAACACTAGCTCTTCAACTGCAACATCCAGGTGGACACACTGGGATTCATCAAGGAAACAGCATGACCCACAGAGAACTGAGAAGAACAAAACAGGACAACTGCCCACACAGGAGTGGCACAGAGCAAGGGGAGGTCCCTCCCCACGGGGATGCGGTGGGTGAGTGAGAGTTTCCCGTAGATCCACACTTCTGCCACAGACCTTTGAATCCCTGGGCTCAGAAGATCCTCTGTGAACCTCCCAACCCAGGCCTGCAGACCCGCATGGAGAATTACGTGGAGTCTAGGCAGAGCTGCCACTCAGGCACACATGGAATCCCGGGAACCTCTGATTCACAGGGCACCCCAGCATCAGCAGCTGCAGCTCCAGCAACAGCGGAGGGCAGACTCCCTTGCACAACGCCAGGAAAGGGGTCAAATCCATGTGGCTGAGCAGTAAGGGAATGCAGGTCACACCTCCACTGCACCTCGCAGGATAAGGCCCACTGGCCTGGGATGCTAGGAAGACCACTCCAACCCCGCCTGAGTTCTCGGACTAAGAGCATCTCTGCACTTCCCTGGAATGGAGCTCCCAGAGTGAGAGAGGCGGGCTGCCTTTTTTGCTGGTCCAGGACCCTCTCTCTTGCTGCTTCAGGCTTGGGAGGGTGTGCAGTGATTAGGGACTAATGCAGACCGACGGCACAGCACTACTACCTTAGGGAAAAGTGGCCAGACTGTTTTTTTCCGCGTGGCTTCCGGTCCCGCTACTACTCTCTGGGCAGGGCCTCCCGACCTGGGACTCCAGAGACCCACCCCGGTGGCTCTTGGGTCAGTAGAATCTCTCCACTTCCCCGGACGGAGCTCCAAGAGGGAGCAGCCAGGCCAACAATTTGCAGCACTGCAGCACTTGCTTCTGTTGCCCTCAGGCTCAGCAGGGAGCGTGGTGGCTGAGAACTGACCTGGAGCCACAGCCCAGTGCAGCAGCGTTATGGAAAAATGGCCAGTCTGTTTTCCATGTGGATCCTCACCTCCACTACTCCAAACGGGGCAGTACCTCTCGACCTGGGCCTCCAGGACAACCACCCTGCCACTGCCTGAACACTTCAATCAGTAGCAGCTGTGCATTTCTGTGAAGAGGAAATCCCAGAGACAACTCACAGCTCCTGACATTGCAGCTGCACTTGTACTGCGCTTACTGCCCTTGCACATTTGATGATGAAAAAGTGCATGCTGTTTGGGAAGCAAAGTCTACGTTCTACAAACATGACTCCATAATTTCTCATATGGAGTTTAGTTCATGAATTACATTTGCATTTTATGAAATAATAGTTATATCTAAACAGATAACATCATAATAGCTGAAACATATACATAAAAAGACACATAGAACATTTTCTGGCAAATGTATTCTGTTTTTACTGAATGAATGCTCACAATAACCCAAGCAGCTTGTTAACAATGGTTAAATAATATGCCCAAATTCACACAGCCGGAAAGTGGTAAAGCTAGAATCTGAATCAAAGTCCTATAACTTTAACGTACAGATTTTTAGCCACTACAGTGTAATATGATACAGTGGTATATATGAAAGTATTCCATACGGAAAGACAATAAGGATGCTTCCAAAGAAACACGGATACGACATGAAGTTGTTCCTATGAAACCTAAGAGAATATCAAATGCTAGTGCCAGATAAGAAACAGAAATTAATGGATCAGAGTGAGGACAGAGATCATGTATAGCCTGTCTAAAGAGACTAGATGCACTTCAAAGGCAGCAATACTGGCCCACTGTTGACAGTGTTTGTTTATGTTTGTGAGATGCCAGAAATCCAAAATTGTATAAGCTTTCTGTTTTTTAATATTGGTTACTGATATGGTGTGGATCTGTGTCCCCACTCAAATCTCACGTTGAAATGTAATCCCTGGTGCTGGAGATAGGGCCTGGTGGGACGGAGACTGGATCGTGGGGGCAGATTTTTCTCATGAATGGTTTAGCACCATCCCCTTAGTATTGTTCTCACGATGATGAGTTCTTGTGCAATCTGGTTGTTTAAAAATGTGTGGCAGTTCTCCCCTCATTCTGTTGGTCCCCGCTCTGGCCATGTGACAGATTATAAGTTTCCTGAGGGCTCCTCAAAAGCCGAGTGGATGCCACCATGCTTCCTGCACTGCTTGCGGAAACATGAGCCAATGAAACCTCTTTTCTTTATAAATTACCCAGTTTCAGGTATCTCCTTATAGCAATAAGAGAACTGATTAATACAGGTACCAGGTAAAAATAGTTTAAAGACTGTGTGGGCCAAAACAAACGAAAAACAACAATCCATAGGTAGATAAGTTTTAGCCACAGACATCTAATTGAGCAGCCTTGCCTCTAGGCAAGGAGTTGCTGACAGATTGATCTATACACTTGATTCAAATGGCACCTGCACTAGACATCCAGGCATAATTTAGACCTGAGCGCATTTCTTTATTAACAATACCATAAAGCAAAATACTGGGGAGTTCAAATCTGTAGAGTCATTGGAATTAATTGTGTAACCCTGGAGAATACTCCTTTCATTTTCTCAATCTTTGATCATTATAGAAATGTTTAGGGGGAGAGGTAAATGTTTAAAAGTAGCTTGAGTCCTTAGGGTCCAAGTCTAACACTTTTTTCTTTTTCCTTTTTCTTTTGTTTGTTTTAATTTCTCTATTTTCCTATTATTTTAAATTAAAATGTGGTTGTAGGAGTGCTTCAGACTTCTTCAAACTCCAATATTATTTGTTATTATATACCCAGAAGAAGAATGAAAGAACCTAGAATTTTTAGCCTTTACTTTCCAGTTGAAAGATGGTCAAGATTCTCCAAAACTGTACTATTTCTTAGATCATAGCTACCTGAAAGTGTGGCTGAATTCACAAAAAGTTATGCTTAAATGATTTTAGAGCCTCTAAAAACTTGCTTCTCTATTCTTGCTTTTGAGAATTCATCAAAGCTTTGAACATTTACAATGGCCATATGACTTTAGAAGACATTAATGCCCTTGAATTCTGTAATTTCACTCCCACAAAGAATTTGTCTCCAGGAAGAAAATGTCTTTAGGGCTTGATAATGTGACAGTGAGTACAATAATAAAACAATAAAATAGATAAATAAACAGAAGTTCTTTGAGTTTTAGAAAATACTTCCAGTGGATGTACCTAAAATCGTAGAAGAAAATCTCTAGATCCAATATTCCATTAATGAAAAAGCATTACTTCTGATTTGTGTGAAAGTGTCTATGACAGAAATTTTTCTGAGGTTTCTATGAACATGCTGTAGAGCTTTCTGAAATCCAGCCATCTTTATAGGTGGTGTTAAATTTAGTGTTACCAAAATTTGAGATACAAGAAAAAATATTGGTTGGGGACATAGAGAACTTCTAAATCAGCCCAATCTATTTTAATATCAAAACTAGAAACCTACTGAAGCTTGCTCAGTTCTACATGTGAGAATATAGTTTCAATAATGTTTTATAGCTTTAGAAACAGAAATACAACCAGGCTTTTTGGGAGCCAGAACCAGAAAGCTGGTGAGTACACTTTCTGCATTTCCTTGTACCTCAGGCATATCCTAGCATCATCTTTCTCATTTGTGACTCTCTGCTCTTACATGGCATACATCTTTCACTGCTGAGCTAGTTTCTCTGTGTTCAGATTCTCCATCACATAGTCCAGTGCAAAATACATTCTTTGTTCTATTTCAGCACATTTTTGTTTTTTTTGTCTCTAGGTTCTGATCCTGGGAAAATGTTTGTAAGCTCAATTTTAATTCTCAAATCAGAGAATCAGAATTACTTAATCCAGTCTCCTGAATTTTTTCATATGTCAAATGGTGGGAGAGGGGGTAATTTGAAAGTGATCTTCTAGCTCTAAGAACTGTTTAGTTTGTTTTTAATATCCACCTGACAATGTTGTTGCAATGAAATAAGTCCGTGTCAAATTCTGTTGGCATGTTCCCATTTTTAAAGAGGGTTTATATATGTTGATTCTGCTTTGTGATGTGATTTGTTTATTTATTATTGTTATAATATAGTGAAGCATACACACACACATATATATATAAATAGTGTGTGTACATACACACAAACACATATACACATACATACATGTATACCCATCTACCATTTTTATTTTTATTTAGTTAAAACATCTTCATTAAAGTTTTTGTTGGAAACCCAGTATTCTGTGCAGGAAATGTAATTTTGGAAGTTGCCTAAGACAGTAGTCTAAAATAATTCCAGCTATTCATTTATAAATCACCAGTGTTTTTATTCAAAATAGACATAGATTACCTTGAAAAGAGATGTTCTGAAAGAGGAACCACAAAATGAATGTTTCTCAATAAAAGTATAAATTCCTCAGTCAGTCTTCATGAATAGGTGAAGAGAAAGCTCCAAGACCTAAGGGAGATCAACGCCCTGTGCATAGGTACAAGCACTTTCCCTTGACAGATCTACATTTTTGCAAGTTACTTCTCTAGGCACACATTTCCCCTTTTAAAAAGAAAGTGGTTAAAAAATGTATCTCATAGGGAATTTCAAGTTCAAAGTAGTCTATGCTCCTGTGTTTGACAATCTTGCCTTCCACCATATTCCAGCATAAAAAATTTATCCATTTGAGTCTATAGATTTTTCTAAGTCATTAACATTCCTGGTGGAATAGAAATGAGAAAATGAATATACAAATTTGTGAATATGTAATATCCTGCATTTAAAAAATTTATTCCACCAAATCTACTTTTACCTTTTACTAACCCCACTTCATGCCTCAGCGTCTCTATGGACTGTGTCAACTGAGCTCCCTCATCCTCTAGTTTCAGCTGGGTTTGGCCCATGGTAGGCACAAGCAGGAGACTGGAGAGTGGGAAAAGAGGAAATGTACTCTCCTTTTCTGCTGAGCTGCACTTTGGTAATGTTATCTTCTACCTAAAGGCACAGGTCCTGCCAAGCAGCTCTCTCGCCAAGGTTTAAATGTAGAATGTGTGGATAAGCCCAATAAATAATCTTATTCAAAAGTGTTGACGCATATGTAAATTCAGCAGGGCCCCAGTAAAAAAGTGATGCCTTACAAAAACATGATTGAAGGGAGTTTAATAAGCCAACTGCTTCTTCTAGGACTAATACACCCATGTGCCATGTAATGTTAAATAAGTATTACTTGTTTCTTGTGTATATCTCCACATCCTCCGTTTAAACCTTGGTCAGAGTTGACTGGACAGACTGACTTGGTAAGGATGTAAGATAATAGACAGTATTTGTGGAAAAATAAATTTTCACAATCCCTTTTGTGGTCAATTTGGCAGTACCTATTCAAAATTTAAAAATGCAAATAACTTTTGTTATCAAACACATTTTTAGGAGTATACTATGGAGGTATACAAATGTATTTATATGATTTTTCACGTATTTGTAAGTAAAATTTTCACTATATTGTTAATAAGAGCAAAAGACCAAAAATAAGCTACAGATCCATTGCTACGAGAATGATTAAATAAATTAGAAAATGTTATTTGGATAGAATCCATTTTATTTATGAAAAATAAGGTATATACAATATGTTTAAAGGGGAAAAATTAAGTATTCTATGCATGGAATGTGATTTTAAAAACTAGTGGTTAGACCTAGTAAGAAATAGTTGGGTTCTATTTTGGGAAATAGTCTTAGTTTTCATAGAATATGCTTTTGCTCTCTTTTTAAAAACATTGGCAAATTATAATTGTATACATTTATTGGATATAGTATGAAGTTTTGACATATGTATACAAGGTGTTATGAGTAAATCAAGATCATTAACATTTTCATCATCTCCCTCACCTATCTTTTTTTAAACAGTGAGATATTTGAATTTGCCCTCAGTTACTTTGAAATATATAGTACATTATTATTTACTATAATCAACCTGGTGTTATCTTTTAAGTGTTTATTTTGTGCAAATTTTACTCTTGCTATTTCTTCATAAATTCTGAAGAAGTAAACTAGAAAACAATTCATAAGTAGGTTTTATAGGGTGCAATGGGACTTTTAAACACAAACAAAGCTTGTTTGACATTGGAGATATTGAGTGTTTAGCTAAGCCCCATGAGTAGCAAAGTGAATTCTGTTCACCAACCACATACCAACTTGTAAATGTACAGAGGCATCAATTTGAATAAAATTAACTTGATATCATACTTTTTTCTAGTCACTTCCAAAAGTAGGTATGGTGATTGTTAAATGTATGAATGTTAATGTTGTAATTTGAACAAACATCTATCAAAACACTCTGGGCACACAGAGTACATACTTATTTCTAATATCAATAATTTGGCAATGTTTTGTGCAAGCGCAAGGTTCTTCTTGAGAACCTATTCAAATACTACTCATACTATGACTCAGACTTCAATTACCCATTGAAATATCATCTTTACTAAAATTTTGTCTTTACCCTTTAGTCTAAAAAAACAGTAACTACACTTAATGACCACTAAGTCCATGTTACATGTTCAACAATTGCTTCTAGAATGCATGCATCTGAAATTTTGCAGTAGTTATAAATGCTCACATTCATTTTATTCCCAGTTCATTCATTACCTGGTGCTATAACTTAATCATTCTCTTAGTGTGCGTTACTACAGGTATAACAAAAACCTGTGAGCTCTTGTACTTACAAACTAATAATGCTGGACACTCTGAGAATATAAAGAAATATAAGATACATTTCACAGTCTAGCATTTATGTCCTGCATGAAAGGATATAAGAAAAATAAAATCAAATTGTGAAGGGCTATCAAAAGAGTTTATGACTTATTGCTTTTACTACTTTAGTGCCTGGCATCAGATTATTCTTATTAAATAAAAATAAATATAAATTAGCTAAAGTCCTCTACAGTTTCTTAGTGAACTTTTAATTTTATAATAGTTTCAGATTTACATAAAAACTGTGATGATTGCAAAAATTTGCTTATACCTCATATCCAGTTCCTTTGACTGTTAATCTCCATTATCACTGGTAAATTTGTCACTATCAATTGACCTATATTGATACATTATTATCAATTAAAGTCCACAATTTATTCATATGTCAATAGGTTTTAACTTTTTTTTTTTTCTTTTCCAGGATCCCATCCAAAGTACTACATTGGATTTAGATGTCAGGTCTTCTTGGGCTTCCCTTAGCTGTGATAGCTTTTCAGACTTAATCTTGTTTTTGATAACCTTGATAGTTTTGACAACTGGTGAGATATTTTGTACAGCGTCCTTCAATTGAGACTTCTGTTATTTCTTATTACTTGACTGGAGTTTAGGTTTTGAGAAGAAGACCACAGTGGTAAAGTATCATTCTGATTCTGTCACATAAAGTGCCCATACTAACAGCAATACTTATCACTGTTGATGTTAGCATTGATCCACCTGGCTGATGTAGTATTTGGCAAATTTCTCCAATGTGTTACCATTGCCCCTCACGTTACCATGATACACTTTTGGAAGAAAGAAACTATGCATAGTCAACACTGAGACAGTGGGAATTATGCTCCACTTCCTTGAGGGTAAAGTACCAGCATACATTATTTTGAATACTTCTGCATGGAAGGCTTTTCTTCCCTATTTATTTTTTATTCTATTTTTTTTTAAATAACAATATAGATTCATGAATATGTATGCTATGCTTTGAGTTAAAATATAATACTTTGTTTATTTTGTTGCTCAGATTATTCTAGCTTTGGACATTGGAAATTCTATTAGTTGGTTTTTATGTCCCTTTGACATGCTTGCATCATTCTGTGTGTTTGCATGTGTGTGTGTGCATGTGTGTGTATGTTTTGTACACTTTCTTTATTGGGGGGCACTACAAAATGCTCCAGGCTTATTTTCTGTATTTTCCGTATCAATTCTAGAATCAACCAATTTTTCAAAAAGTGTTGGGTCCTGGTTTTGGAAAATGGTATTACACACCAATATCTACGTGCTATGTGTGCTCATTGCTACTGAGATGTTGCTTCTGTGATCTTTCAGCTGACAGAGCAAGGGGAGACATGTGTATATACTAACCCATACACACATTCGTACTAATGAATATTTTCCTTTCTATCGTAAGCTAAACATAAGTTCATAATGTTGTTTCCAACTCTAATCCATTCCTACATGGATCATTCTAGCTTGCTTCCCTTGTTTATGTGTAATCTCCCACACCACTTGCAAACCTGGCTCCACCATTCATTTACATAACTGTTTAATTCCAGTATACATGTATAGTAGTTTCAGAAGCATGAACCCATACCACCGTGAGTAGATAGCAAAATAACTCTTCATCCGTTAGAGTAAAGTGCTTATGTACAGATCTGTTTTGCCTTTAATCCTGCAGACTCCATTTACCTCCAAAGTCATTTTGATCTGTGTCCTTTCCCCCACCCTTTCAACATGGCTGTTCCCTACACGTCTATTGAAGTTTAACTCCTTTGTCATATTCAGCATTTTATCCTGAGATCTCCCACCCTCCTAAAAAACGTCCATTTTAATTTGCAAGTATTGGGGCTTACTCTTTTACCATACATTTCTATGAATTTTTACAAATATAGTGTTCTGTATCTCTATTACAGCATCATACCAAATAGTTTCACCATTCTAAAAAAAGAGTCCTCTATACTTGTACTCTATAACCCTTCCTCCTTCTTAATCTCCTGGCTATCACTGATCAGTTTACCTTCTCCATGGTTTTGCATCTCTCGGAATACCTTATGAATGCTGCCATACAGTGTGTACTTTTCAGACTTGCTTTTTGCACTTATTATTGTGCATTAAATAGTCAATCCATGTCTCTGCATGGAATCACAGTTCATTCCTTGTTATCACTGAATACATTTTTGCACATTTTTTGTAGTCATTGTTTTACCATTTTTCTTCTTTTTATCCTTAAGATAAACCTTGAACTTGAATAAATCTTGGTATTTTATTGTATTTCACTTCCTAATACCATTGAAGGACATAAAAAGTGCTGTACTATAAAATTGTCATCTTAAATGGTTACTTATTTGGCTACAAGTGCACTTTAAATTCCAAATTCTGCCTTCACAGGTGGCTGTTCTAATCTAATCCTTTCATCTTATCCCCCATTTGATGTTGTACTGAAGGTAATTACCTTTTTTATTGTCTGTCAGTCAGTTTTATGTAGACAGACGATAGTAGTTTCAATCAGACAGAATGCTTGTAATTTCTCTGTTAAATTTCCTTACAGAACTCTTCTGAATGGTTTACTAAACCCTAAATAAATTATGCCTTCTGAATTGTTTTCCAGCTATAACAAGAGTGAAGGAAGGCTATCAGCTGTGTCTGACATGCTCACGTTTTATTATGAAGTACTATATGTCAGCCAGCAGACACTTTGTCTCCGAAAGAGGTCTTGGGTACCTTCACTAATTTGACTATGTATGTTGATGGATTCTTAGTCAGAGGATATTTTTTTGAAGTGTGTCTGAACAAATATTATTTAGATATAAGTGATTCTGTTGTTTCTCTTCTCTTTACCATGAAAAAGGTTTTGGCTTTACCAATCTGCACTGCTTATCTTCAATCCCACACTCTGTATTTTGCCAGCTGTGCCATATTGATATTCTTGATATAAAATCTGGAGAAGATGGAGGAAGGGAAGGAGTATGAAGGCTGGATAAGGTGTATAGAAACATGTGCTGCCATGGTGAGGGAAGAAAGTGATTCAGAAAAAATTGTGATTTTTCAAAGAAGATATGCCATATCATGATCAGTAAATAGAAGTAAAACACTCATGCTAATTTGAAACTATTTTTGGCTTCTTGACTCTGTTTTCTGGAATGTGACACTGCCCTAAGATTGGATCAAGTGGTTAACAGCTTCGAGGAGGTTATGTGTCTCTAGGGCTCATTTAATGAGCACACTCACAAACATAGCAGTAGTAACAACAAATCGAACTACAGCACAAGATAACATGTCAGTGTCAAATGCAGGTATAAAATGAAATCAAAAATCTGAGCTAAGATGCTGAGTGACTTAGTTTAGTAAAAAAAGACAGAGAGCAGAATTAAGAATTCCAGGCCAGGCGTGGTGGCTCACACTTGTAATCCCAGCACTTTGAGAGGCCAAGGTGGGCGGATCACAGGTCAAGAGATCGAGATCATACTTGCCAACATGGTGAAACCCTGTCTCTACTAAAAATACAATAATTAGCTGGGTGTGGTGGTGCATGCCTGTAATCCCAGCTACTCAGAAGGCTGAGGCAGGAGAATTGGTTGAACCCAGGAAGTGGAGGTTGCAGTGAGGCGAGATAATGCCACTCCAGCCTGGTGATAAAGTGAGACTCTGTTTCAGACAAAAAAAAAAAAATCCGGAACTAGAACACTTCATTTTGGAAACCTGAAGGCTCCCACAAAAGCCCTTCTGAACTTTGCCCACTCTGTTGCTATTTTGCTATAATTTTCTTTTGGTTCAGGCTCACCCTCCTCTAAGGAAACAGCATGGAAAGAGAATACAACAGGAAGTCTAGACTTGGCCCAGTTCAGTTTGTGGAGGTGATTGACTTTGGCAGAGGTGGGCAGTTAAGAGAACAAGAGAGTTAAGAGGGCAAGACTAGAATTTGAAATTCTAGTCACAGTTCTGGCTCTAAAGAGTCCTGCAGTCTTGGACTTTTCACCTAATCTTGATCCTCAGTTTTCTCATCTGTAGAATGAGTTCAGACAAGGTGATCTCTGTGTTTCTTGAAAATTAGCATTCTGTGGCTATCCTTTAAGCATTTTGAAGTGGCCAGTACAGAATCAGAAACAAAAGGATTCAACTTCCAGGACCACTTTCTCTGTTTACTTGGAGTCAGCTAACAACAGCCTCCATCAGGAATCAGCAAACTACTACCCATGAACCAAATCTGGCTGCCTACCTCTTTTTATAAATAAAGCTTTGTTGCAACACAGCCACACCCATTCTTTTACATATTGTCTGTGGCTGCTTTTGAGCTACGATGTCAGCAAGTAGTAGCTACAATAGCAGAGATGATAGAATACAGCCTACAAAGCCAAAAATATTAGTCAGCGTTCTCTAGGGGGACAGAACTCATAGGATATATGTATACATGAAAGGGAGTTTATTAAGGAGAATTGACTCACACAGTCACAAGGCAAAGTTTATTTATTCCACGATAGGCTCTCTGCAAATTGAGAAGCAAGGAAGCCAGTAGTGGCTCAGTCTTAGCCCCAAAGCCTCAAAAATAGGGAAGCTGACAATACAGACTTCAGTCTGTGGCCAAAGGCCCGAGAGCCCCTGGTAAACTACTGGTGTAAGTTCCAAAAGCTAAAGAACTTGGATTCTGATGTTCAAGGGCAGGAAGCATCCAGCACAGGAGAAAGATGAAGGCCAGAAGACTTAACAAGTCAGCTTCTTCCACCTTCTTCCACGTGCTTTTTCTAGCCACGCTGGCAGCCAATTGGATGGTGCCTTCCCACATTGTGGGTGGGTCTTTTTGAGGATAGGTCTTCCTTTTCCAGTCCACTGACCCAAATGTTAATCTCTTCTTGGCAACATTCAGGAACACCCACATACACCCAGAAACAATACTTTGCATCTTTCAATCCAATCAAGTTGACACTTAATATTAACCATCACACATGCCCTTTACAGAAAAAAGTTTGCCAACCTCCCCCTATGTAAATATCAATTTCTATGTTTGCAAATGGGAGAAATTATACCTGTTTTGACCACCTTAATGAATTGTTATGGCAATGATTGGAAAATAAATAAATAAGAAATTACTTTGGAATATCACATATATTAAAATTTTTCTTTAAAAATGATTATTTCAGATGAATCTGAATTAATATATATTAATTAATATATTATTAATATATTAATTGCCTTCTCCACCTATTCATTTCAAGAGCATGCCTGCACTTGTCTGTTATTTTTTTTCTCTCCTTACTGCTAGACCACCCCTTAATATATGCAAAGGCCTCTAGCAAAATTGCACATTGAACATATACTGGTCACAAGCCTGAACCTGACTCCTAGCCTAACCTACTTCTCTTGCCACACTAAAATCTAACCAGCATTGTGGTCTTAGCTAAAATATCTGAGCCTCATGTGCATATATGTAAACACCCCACCTTACAATGCATTATCTACCCCTTTACTACTAAACTAGCCCCATAGTAAGCCTTTGGATTGAAGGTGCAGGCCTTCCTTGGAAGGTCATCTGGGGAAAGGGGTCTGCACAGGTCCTCCAAGAAGGCTCAAAGCTCTGTAGCAAAGAGCAAAGTTGTAAGAGGGCCTGAGTGCAACCCTCTTAATCCTGGAACTCAGAGCAACACCTGTTGCCTGGGGCTAAGAGAAGACAGTACTGCTCTCTATTTTCTGCCTAATCCAGACTACTATTAGCACTTGTGAAATAGATTAGAATGGTCTCCTAACTGTCCTCTCCATAAATTTTGTCCCTCCCATTTTTAAAAAACCTTCTATAAAAGTGATGATTCTAAAGACAAAATCACTCCCATCAACTTTGTAACCATTATTATCCTAGGAACACTAAGCAGCCATTAAAGGTTTTAAAGACAAAGACTTAAAGGTACGTGTGTTCTGGCCTTGCCTATCTCATCAGTTTCATCCCCTGCTGCTTTTCTCCATGCACTAGCCATGCTGCCCTGTCAGCGTGTGACTAGTGCCATGTTTCTTCTAGCCACAGGGTTGTTGAACATGCTTCTCCCGGTCCTGGGATGCTACACCCATACTTACAGTTGTCTTGGTTAAACTCTCCTCTTCCTTCAGATCTTCTACTCCAAGTTAATCCTTTCTTTGTATAGTATTGCTTTTCAACCCTAGCTAAGCATTAAAATTCTCAAATACCAATGCACATGCCCCAACCTAGACAATTTAAATCAGGCATATAGGGTAGAGAGGCAGGTCTGAGCATTATTACAAAGTTTTTCAGGTGATACTGATATAAGGGCAAGTGTGAGGATAACTGTGCTTTATATCATCTTATAATCATGCACATGCACCTCCCATTTATAATTACACAAATCACAAAAAAGTCCAGAAAAGTGGCAAATATCTGTCTGTCTTACTCCCTTGTAAGCTCCATGAGGTAAGTGCCACTCACTTATTCATTCATTGGTTATTTATTTTTTAAGCACTTTCTGTGTAATAGACTCTGTTCTAGCTGATGGGGATGGAGCCATGAACAGTATCTTCATATTTCTTCTTGTACAGAACATGTATCTGGGGGCATTGTAGAGTTTTGATATATATTTGATGAATGACTGAATAAATATTCTTATGTTTTCGTGTTTACTTTTCTATACATTTAATATTTCCCCCTTCCTGAGATAACTCTTCGTATCCCCCCAAAATACCTAAAACAATCAAGTTTTGAGCTGAGCTTTTTGAGCACTTTAAATAATTGCTCAACTTCCAGCTTCAGATTGTCTTTCATGACAGTCTTTGGGTTTCTTAATTATTGCATTTTGTCTTTCCCTGTCGCTCAGATAATGAAACTGTAGTCTGGATTACCGTTCTTCAGAAAGAAGGAAAAACGAAAAGTTTTGTGCATTACTTTGTGACATTGCTATGTCACCATCTCTCTCTGTCTTTGGAAATAAATAGTTGGCAGATCTGCAATTTCTTCTGTCTGCTTGTTGGAACCCTTGGCAACATGTCACCTGTTCCAGCAGATTTTTATATTCAGAGCACAATTCAGAGCTCAGGAAGAATTCTTTACTGATTTCTTCCAGTAATTAATCATTGCCTACTGCCTCACTATTAGGGAGTCATCTCAGTCTACACATGTGCATTCAATTAAGGCTTGATTGTTTCAATTTATGGATTAACTGGCTACTGTGTTTTATTTTTGCTGTTTTCTTACTGCACTCCTCTCCAATTCTTATTTTCTAACTCAATTCTTCATAGGCTTTTTTCACTAACAGAAGCACAGGGAGTGGAAAAAACAAAAATAAAGTTAATCTTTAAATCTTTGATAGTAAATCTCCTGAAAAATGGCAGATATTCAAGCATTTATGGAATAAATAGACTATATGATCATTGCATTTTCTTCTGTTTCCTTAATCTTCATTTCTGAAAAAAAAAGAAGCATCATAATGGAATAAGAAATTGGAATAACCTGTAGTCAGACTAATTGGCTTTTAATCTGGCCACTGTCTCATCCTAATTGTGGTCTTAGGTAAAATATCTGGGCCTTTGTTTTGTTTTTTAATCCATAAATCAGTTAATGTCATAGTCATTTGCCTATGGCAAGGAAAAATCGTGGATTATAGATTATTGACTTAATGCTTTATGGTAAACATATAAGAACTTATTCTTCTCCAAACTTGAAAAAGTTGTTCCAAATCAATTATTGTGTCAGTAAGCTAATGCCACAATATTGCTGCCAGAAACAACAACGACAATAACAAAAACAAACACATTCTCTTTGGGCGTGGTGGCTCACACTTGTAATCTGAGCACTTTGGGAGTCCGAGGCAGGCAGATCACCTGAGATCAGGAGTTCGAGACCAGCCTGGGCCGAAATGGTGGAACCCCGTCTCTACTAAAGATACAAAAGTTAGCCAGGTGTGGTGGCTCACGCCTGTCATCCCAGATACTCGGGAGGCTGAGGCAGGAGAATCTCTTGAACCTGGCAGGCAGAGGTTGCAGTGAGCTGAGATTGTGCCACTGCACTCCAGCCTGGGCAACAAGAGCGAAACTCTGTTTCAAACAAAAACAAAAACAAAAACACATCTCAAAACTGAGTCGCTTAAAATGATCCCACACTATAGAGAACCTCTGATTGTGGCAGGGATACTTTATGTAGTCTGAGCCCAGCCATTGGTTTTAGGTCTTTGTGTGGCTCTTTCTCTGCCCTAGACTGAAGGGACAGAAACTAACCTAAGAAAACTCTTCTTATGGAATCACAGAAGCCAAAAGGCCAAAGTGCCATGGTGCACAACCACTCTCCAAGCCCCTCCTGTGTTATGTCTGCTAATAGTTGACTAGCAAAAACAAGTCACACAGCCAAGTGCAAAGTCAACAGGAAATTACATTTCTGTTTCAGAGGGAGAGAAAATATTACATGGCAAAGAACATGGGTGCAAGGAAGGATGAAGAATTGTGGACAAAAATCCCATCTATCCCACTTGTAATGACTGGTCTCAAATTGTGCCCAACCTCTCCAGCTTTCTGTTATTTCCCTAACTGTCTACTATACCACTCACCCTTTAATAGTTCTCACATAAGGGGACACTTATAATCTTTTTACAATCTTTAGTGTATATTTTGAAGATGAGACTTGTAAGTTACATATTATACTCCCAAAGACATATTTCTAGGAAAAAAACTTATGAAGTGCATTATATAAATTTTTACTTAATAAATTTACATAAAATATGCAAGGTAATGTCATACTATGTAAGAGAACATAATTTCCTATATTTGCTTAATAAGTAAATTGTGTATATTTAAGGTATATAACATCTTGTTACGAGATACACATAGGTATTAAAATGGTTAGTATAGTGAAGCAAATTAATGTACCCACCATCTCACATAGTTCCTTATTTTTTTGTTTTGTTTTGTTTTTGTCATTAAGAGCAGTTAAAATCTACTCATTTAGCAAGAATCCCAAAATAGTAGAATTTTATTAACTATCATCCTCATGCTGTACATCTCTAGAATGTTCATCCTCTGTGTATGCTACTTTGTAAACTCTAACCTATATCTTCCCATTTCCTCCCTCTACCCACTGCTGATAACCATGGTTTTCTTCTCTATAACTATATATTTGAATTTTCTTTCCTTTTTTTATTTTAAAAATATGTGAGGCCATGTACTATTTTTCTTTCTGTGTCTGGTTTATTTCACTTAGCATAATGTCCTTCAGTTTCACTCATGTTGTGACAAGTGGCAAGATCTTCTGTTGATGGCTGAATAATATTCCATTGTGTATATATAACCACAATATTTAATCCATTTATCCAGGGATGGATACTTAGGTTTTCTCCATATCTTAGCTATTATAAATAGTGCTTCAGTGAACATGGAGGTGCTTTATGATAGTGGAACATGGAAGTGCAGATTTCTTTATGAGGTGATGATGTTTTTTCCTTTGGGTATATGCCCAGGAGATGGACTGCTACCTCATACAGTAGTCCTATGCTTTAATTTTTAGAGGAACATCTACATTGTTTTTCATAGTGGCTACACCATTCTACATTTCCACCAACAGTGTACAAGAGTTCCCTTTTCTGTATGCTCTTGCCAACATTTGTTATCTCTTGTCTTTTTGATAACAGCCATCCTAGCTGCTGTGAGGAGTTACTTCATGGTGGTTTTGATTTTCATTCCCCTGATGATTTATGATGTTGAGCACCTTTTCATACATCAACTCTCACGTGGCCCCACCTCCAACACTGCAGATTACAATTCAACATGAGATTTGGATGAGGACGATTAGGCAACCTACATTAGTTTCACTTGTTAATTTTTGTTTTTCTTGCAATCACTTTTGGAGTCTTCCTCATGAAATCTTTGCAAGAGTCGATGTCCAGAATGATATTTCCTAGGTGTTTATCTAGGGTTTTAATAGACTTAGCTATTATATTTAAATCTTTAACGCATCATGAGTTGATTTGTGTGTATGGTGAAAGGAAATGGTCCAGTTTCAATCTTCAGCATATGGCTAGCCAGTTATCCCAGCACCATTTGTTGAAAAGGAAGTCCTTTTTCCATTGCTTGTTTTGATCAATGTTCTCAAAGATCACATGGCTGTATGACCATTTTAACAGTATTCATTCTTCCTATCTGTGGGAATGGAATATTTTTCCATTTGTTTGTGACATCTACGATTTTGTTCTGCAGGGTTTTTTTTTGTGTGATTCTTGTTGTAGAAGTCTTTCACCTCCCTTGTTAGCTGTATTCCTAGGTATTTTATTCTTTTCGTGACTATTGTGAATCGGGTTGCATCCCTGATTTGTCTCTCACCTTCAACATTATTGGTGTATAGAAATGCAACTGATTTTTGAACATTGATTTTGAATCCTGAAACTTTACTGACATTGTTCTTCTTATCTAGGAGCCTTCGGGGAGAGCATATGGGGTATTCCAAGTATAGAATCATATCATCTATGAGGGGACATATTTTGACTTTATTCTTATTTGGATGCTTTTTATTTACTCCTCTTGCCCGATTCCTCTGGCTATGACTTTCAGTACTACATTAAATAGGAGTGGTGGGAGTGGACATCCTTGCCTTGTTCAATTTTCAAGGAAAATGCTTCCAGCTTTTGCCTTTTCAATATGACGTGGCTGTGTGTTTGTCAGAGATGGCTCATTATTTTGCAAAATGTTCCTTCAATGTGTAACTTGTTCAGGGTTTTCATGTAAAGAGATGTTGAATTCTATAGAAAGCCTTTTCTGCATCTATTGAGATGATCATCTGGTTTTTGCTTTTAGTTCTGTTTATGTGATGAATCAATGATTGATTTGCACATGTTGAAACAACCTTGCATCCCAAGAATGAAGCTTACTTAATCATGGTGGATTATCTTTTCAGTGCACTCCTGGATTTAGTATGGTAGTATTTTGTTGAAGATTTTTGTATGTATCTTCATCAGGGATATTGGCCTGAAGTTTTCTTTTTTTACTTGATCTCTGCCCAATTTTAAAATCAGAATGGTGCAGGCCTTACAGAATGAACAGGGAGGAGTTTCTCCTTCTGAATTTCTTTGAAATCATTTCAGTTGTATTGGTTCCAGCTCTATTTTATATGTCTGGCAAGAATTTGAGTGTGAATACATCTGACCCAGGGCTTTTGCGGGTTGGTAGGCTTTTTATTGTTGATTCAATTTGTAACTCGTTATTAGTCTGTTCAGGGTTTTAACTTCTTCCTAGTTCAATCTTGGCAAGTTTCTATTTCCAGGAATTTATCCATTTCTCCTAGATTTTCTAATTTCTTTGTGTAAGGGTGTACATAATAGCCTCTGAGGGCTTATTCATAGATATATATATTTTTTCAATCTATATTTCTGTGGGGTCAGTGATAATGTCCCTTTTTTATTTCTTATTCTTTTTATTATAATCTTCTCTCTTCCTTAATTAGTCTACCTAGTGGTCTATCAATCTTGTTTATTCCTTCAAAAAAAACTAACTTTTCATTTTGTTGATCTTTTGTGTGGCTTCTCATGTCTCAATTTCATTCCATTCAGCTCTGTTTTTGGTTATTTCTTTTCTTCTGCTAGTTTTGGGGTTGGTTTGCTCTTCTTTTTCTAGTTCTTCTAAGTGTGATGATAGGTTGTTAATTTGAGATATTTCTGACTTTTTGATGTGGGCATTTAGCACTATAAACTTCCCTCTTAACATGACTTTAGCCATATCCCAGAGATTCTGGGATCTTGTATCTACATTTTCATTTGTTTCAAAGAATTTCTTGATTTCTGCTTTAATTTCATTGTTTACCCAAAAGTCTTTCAGGAACAGACAGTTTAATTTCCACATAATTGTATGCTTTTGAGAGATATTTTTGGAGTTGATTTCTATTTTAATTACCCTGTGGTCTGAGAGTGTGTTTGGTATGATTTTTTTTTATTTGTCGAGAATTGCTTTATTGCAGAGCATGTGTTCTATTTCAAGTTATATGCTGTGTGTAGATGAAGATAATGTATATTCTGTTGTTGTTGAGTGAAGTGCCCTTTAGAAGTCTGTTAGGTACATTTGGTTCAGTATAGAGTTTAAGTGCCAAATATCTTTGTTAGTTTTCTGCCTCAATGATCTGTCTAGTGCTGCCAGAAGGATGCTGATGTCTCTCACTATTATTGTGTGGTTATCTATGTGTCTTCATAATTCTCTAAGAACTTGTTTTATGAATCTGGTTGTTTCAGTGTTGCGTGCATATATATTTCTGATAGTTAAGTCTTGTTGAATTGAACCCTTTATCATTATGTAATGCCCTTCTCTGTCGTTTATAATTCTTACTGCTTCAGAGTCTGTTTTGTCTGAAATAGGAAGAGCAACCACTGCTCTTTTGTGTTTTTTGTTTGCTTGGTAGATTTTTCTCCATCTCTTTTCTTTAAATCTATGGGTGTCATTGCATTGAGATGAGTCTCTTGAAGATAGCACACAGTTGGATCTTGTTTCTTTATCCAGCTTGCCACTCTGTGCTGTTTAAGTGGGACATTTAGCCTGTTTACATTAAAAGTTAGTATTGATATATGTGTATTTGATATTGTCATTGTGTTGTTAGCTGGTTGTGATGTAGATTTGATTGTATACTCCTTTATAGTGTCAATGTTCTATGTATATAAGTGTGTTTTTGTGGTTGCCAGTAACTGTTGTTTCCATATTTAGCACTCCCTTAAGGCCTCTTGTAAGGCAGGTCTGGTGGTAACAAATTCCCTTAGCATTTGCATGTCTGAAAAGCATTTTATCTCCTTGCTTAAGAAGCTTGGTTTGCCTGAATATGAAATTATCTCTTGGAATTTATTCTCTTTAAGGATGCTGAATATATGCCATCGATCTCTCCTGGCTACAGGGTTTCTGCTGAAAGGTTTGCTGTTGGCCTGATGGGATTCCCTTTGTAGGTGACCTGCACCTTCTCTCTAGCTGACTTTAATATTTTTTTCTTTCTCATTGTCCTTGGAGAATCTAATGATTGTGTGTTTTGAGGATGGTCATCTTGTATACTATCCTTCAGGGCTTCTCTGAATTCCCTGAATTTGAATGTCAACCTCTCTAGTAAGGTTGGGAAATTTTTCATTGACAATGTCCTCAAATATGTTTTTCAAGTTGCTTGCTGTCTCACCTTCACTTCAGAGATGCCAAGGAGTCGTAGGTTTGATCTCTTTACATTATGCCATGTTTCTTTTTTTCCCTCATTTTTATTATTTTTTCTTTCTTTTTGTCTGACTCAGTTAATTTGAAGAACTTGTCTTTAAGCTCTGAGGTTCTGTCATCAGTTTTGTCTATTCTGCTGTTAATACTTCTGAAAGTATTATTAAATTCTTGTAGGGAGCTTTTCAGCTGTATTATATCAATCTGGTTCTTTCTTAAAATGGCTATTTCATCTTTCAGCTCTTGTATAGTTTCACTGGATTCCTCAGTTCCTTCTATGTGTTTTAACTTTCTCCTGAATCTTGATCATCCTCATTGACATCCAGATTCTGAATTCTATGTCTGTCATTCCAGCCATTCTGGGCTGATTAAGAACCATTGCTGTGGAACTAATGAAGTTATTTGGAAGTAAGAAGGCACTCCGGCTTTTTCAGTTACCAGAGATCTTGTGTTTGTTCTTTTTTCTCTGTGTGGGCTGACGTCACTTAAATATTTGAAGTTGCTCTCCTTTGGATGGGGCTCTTTGCTTTTATATTTTTTGAAGCTCTTGAGGTGTAATTGTGTTATGAGTTGGGTTCAGTCAACTGCCTTCATTTCTGCATGATTTCAGGGAGCCAAGGCTCAACCCACCACTCTTGGGTCCTTGCTCTAACCCTGGGGTACTGGGAATAGGCTCACACCATTGTTCTCTGGTCCCAATAGTTTAAACACCTGCTATTCTAGAGAAGCTGAGGTGGGCCTGGACTGCTGTGGAACAGCACTTCAATGTGGAGTGCTGACAACAGTGCTTTGTTGGGACAGTGGCAGCACAATATGGTTTTTGTGTATGGGTGCACTGGTGGTGGCAGGGTGGCCGTATGGTGCTGTCCTCACACATGTGTTCCAGGACTAGTGAGGCAATGGGGTTTGTGTGTGTGTGCACCATTGTCAGTTGTGCAGTGGAGTCCACATGCACATGTATGCTGTCAAAACATTGTGGGTAGGCTGTGGGCAGGTGCACACCAGCAAAGCACTGGGGAGTCGCTGCAGGCAGGTGTGTGCCAGTGGGGACCCACCTGCAGTTCTCTGAAGGTTAGACATGGTATGCTAGTGAAGAAGCTATGGCAGTGACAGCAGGAAAGTGCCCCAAATGGGCATCTTAGGCTGTTCTGCAAGCAGGTGTGACTAAGAAGGGACCCTGGGAGCAACCAGCAGACAGTGGGGAACTCAGATCAGACTGGCCCTGTCCCACAGGCATGATAGCCCTGTTCTTCCCAAGTCCGACAGTCAACAAAGGCCAAAGCCAGGTAGAGGAGCATGGCAATCTATGAGGGATGGGTGTCCCTGGCCACGTTCCACTGCAACTGTTTCCATGCCACGACTTCTGGACTCCGCATGGGCTGGAGGCCTGTCCCTGCCAACTCTCCAAACAGCTCTGTCTGCCAGCTCAAAGGTCCATGGCAGTTGTGAGGCCTCCTGCAGCTAGGATTCTGAAGGTCCTTGGCAAGAGTGAGCCATTGCATGCCTATTTAATTCACGCCTTGCTAGGAGCTTCCTGGAGTTCAGCAACTCCATGCTGCATTCCTGGATTCCTCTTCCTTCAGCCCAGGGTCTGTGGCCTCCATTCATCAACACTCAATGCCTTCCTTCTAAGGATCTGTTTGGAGTGTGCTGGTCTTCTTTGTGGTCTGGTCTCTGGATAAAAGAATCTCTTCCTGGCAGCATCTCAGTTACTGATTTTTTTATGTTGACTTTGTATTCTGCAACTTACTGAATTTATTAGTTCTGACATGGAATTTTTTGTGAAATGTTTGAGGTTTTCTAAATATTAAATCATATCATCTACAAATACAGAAAATTTTACTGATTTTATTCAGACTTGGAAGCCTTGTTTGGTCTGACGTTGCTAATACTTTCAGTTCTATGGTGACTAGAAGTGAGAGTAGGCATCTTTGTCTCATACTGTATTATATTAGAAAAGTTTTCAGTTTTTCCTCATTGATTATAATATTAGGTGTGAGTTTTCCTTAATTGCCTTTATCATGTTGAAGAACTTCCCTTCTATATGTAAATGGTTCAGACTTTTAATAAGGATACAATGTTAAACTTTGTCAAATCTTTTTATGTGTCAATTGAGATAATCACATGATTTTTATCTTTCATTATGTTAATGTGATATATCAAATTAATTGATTTGCATATGTTAAGCCAGGCTTATATGCCAAGGATAAATCCTACATGGTCAAGATGTATAATCTTTTTGATGTGCTGTTGGATTCTATTTCCTAATATTCTATTGAGGATATTTGCATCAATGTGGATCAGATAAATTGTCCTATAGTTTTCTGTTCTTGTGATGTCTTTATCTGGTTTAGGTATCAAGGTGATGCTGACCTCATAAAATGTGTTTAGAAATCGTCTCTCTAGCTCTATTTTTTAGATGAGTTTAAGGAGTATTGGTATTGATTCTTCTTTGTAGAATTCAGCCATGAAGACATCTGATTCTTGGCTTTCTTTTTTAGAAGATGTTTCATTACTTCTTTAATCTCTATTTGTTACTGATCTATTCAAGCTTTCTATTTATTCCTGGTTCAATCATGGTAGGTTATATTTTATTCAGAATGTATCTGTTTCCTGTAGGTTACTTAGTTTTTGGCATATATAGTATTTTTTCATAAGTCTCTTAAAACCTTTTTTATTTCTAATTCATCTGTTGTAATATCTTCAGTTTAATTTTGGATTTTATTTGTTAAAGTCACTCATTTTTTTCTTAGTCTAGCTAAGAGTTTGTAAATCTAAAGTATTTTTTTAAAAATCAACTTCTTTTTATTAATTTTTGTGTTTTTTCTATTTTCTATTTCTGTTCTCATTTGTATTTTTTTTCTTTATTCTGCTAACTTTGGGTTTAGTTTGTTTCTCTCTTTCTAGTTCCTTAATGTACCATGTTAGGCTACTTATGTGAAATCTTTTTTTTTTTTATTTTTAAGTAGGCATTTCTTACTATAAACTTTCCTTTTAGAACTGCTTTTGCTGTATCCCATAGGTTTTGATATATTGTCTTTCTTTTTCATTTGTCTCAAGACATTTCAAATTTTACCTATGATTTCTCCTTTGATTCATTTGTTGTTGTTCAGAAGCATGTAGTTTAATTTTTACATCTTTGTAAATTTTTCAATATTCCATTTGTTATTGATATCTAGTTTCGTACCATTGTGATGAGGAATGGTTCTAGATACGATGTCCATCTTCTTAAATTTTTAAAGACTCATTTTGGGTCCTAACATTTGGTCTCTGCTAGAGAATGTTTCATGTGCACTAAAGAAAAATGTGTATTCTGCTGCTGTTAGATGGGAAGTTTTGTATTTTCCCTCTAATTGAGTTATGTAAATAACAGGGCTGAATCCATGAGCAAATTTAGGGGGATAAAAGTAATTTGGTTTGCAAATATTTCTGGAGTCATTGCAATTTTATCTACATTCTCATACGAAGGGCAACACAGAAGCACATATCTGAAATTTTGTGACTTAAATTCTTACTAAGAACATGTACTGGTAACAATGGAAGGAAACCTGGAGATGAACTTGTCAAACCCTTCTCCTGTAGTTGAGTCGCCATCCTTAATAATCATATCCCCAGGAGCTACTGACATATATAAAGGTACCTATGTTCAAAGGAGACAATCTTTATGACTTTTTTTCCTCAGGTCTTTGATAAAGTAAAGGTAGAAAAACAGAACAATATGACTGACTCTAGACATCACCCTATAGCCTAATAATTTGCTGCTTCACATCTGCTGCAGCGTGGGTGATGAGCTGATGGCAGCCAATGAAGTTGGGGCCCATATGGTTCACCTGGGGTGCATGGTAAGACTAATTCCACTTCCTGTGAAGCAGACATTGGGATCTCTCCTATAAGTGGAAATCATTTAAAGTTCTATCCATCAGAGAAATGTTGTGTTTAAACAAAAGAAAAATGTCATCTATTAAAGTAGTAGATCTCAGACTCAAATTTCATGTTAGTTTCCCTGCACCTACGCCTTGCAGAGAGTGCGTGACCAGGGTGCTAAGGCAGAGTTCATATTATGCAGAAGCAATTGGCAAGAAAAGTGTTCTGGCACAAAATTATTTCCTGGATAATATGGAACAGTGCCTGTGTGTCTCAGAGAGACAGCCACTTAAGAGCTGGGTTATTGAGATTCCTGAAAGTCCCTGTCTTTATTTCCTTATCCGTTAACTACATTTTTTTCTATATAAATTCAAGAAATGTTTATATAGTGCTGTATTAGTCAGGATTTTACAGAAAAAGAGTGAATTGGGAATGTGTGTGTTGTGATGTGATGTCTGTGTGTGTATGAGTAGTGAGATATATATATATATGTATATATATGAAAGAGAGAGAAACAGAGAGAAATTTATTAAAGGAATTGACTCACATGATTATGGAAGTCTAGAAATCCCAAAATCTGCCATCTGTAAACTGAAGAACCAGGAAAGCTGGTGGCGTAATTCAGTCTGAGACTGAAAGCCTGAGAACCAGGTGCACTGAAGTCTGAACACAGGAGGAGAGGAATGACATAGCTCAAACAGGGAGCAAACACATCCTTCCTCTACCTTTTTGTTCTATTGAGGCCCCCAATGGATAAAATGATGCCCATCCACATCAGTGAGGACAATCTTCTTTAATCAGCCTACTGAACTAAATGCTAATCTCATCCAGAAACATTCCCACAGACACACCCAGCAATAGTGTCTTACTCGCTGAGCATCCCTTAGCCCTGTCAAATTGAAACATAAAATTAATCATTGCAAGTACCTACTGTGGGCCTCTAATGAAGAGATGTTCAAATCTCTAGCCCATTGTTGAGAATAGATTGTCTGTCTTTATTAATTTGTAGAAGCTGTTTATATATTCTGAAATGGAGACCTTTTCTTAGTTATATTTATTACAAACCTTTTTTTCCACTCTGTGATTTGTATTTTCACTCCCTTAATAGACTCTTTGAATGAACAGACATTGTCAAATGTAATGTATTCCAATTTAGAGATTTTTTTCTTATAGTTGATACTTTCTGGGTCCTGTCAGAAAGAAAGCTTTACTTACCTCGAGGTCATAGACATTGTTTAGCCACATTGTTGAATATAAACTTTATTATTTCAGATGTAAAATCCACCTAATTGATTGGGGAAATGGGTATGTGTGTATGGCACTGTCATGGGATCCTTGGGGTGTCACATCACCAGCCGGAAACCTCTGTGGCCGGCGGCACCTTCTGCCTGAGTATTGCTTGTGCCCGTTGGACCCATTCTGCCCACTCGCCTGGCAGGCTGTGCTCACCTCATGCTACTGGCCTGGATCCCATACTTGCCAAGGGTAAGCCAGGAGCAGAGCAGTGAGGGGTGTATGGATGAGCCAGCACAGGGTCCGGCCACTGCACACAGCCAGGCACACGGGGCGGGCAGCTCCATGTGAGGGTGAGGCTGGACCAGATGTACTGCACGTGGCTTCTGCTGCGGGCACCTGCATCTGAATGAGGGGAACGCAGTGGCACCTAGAAGCTTGGAGACGCCAGGAACCACAGAGCCCCAAAGAGGGGCATGTTTCAGCCCTGTTTGTGTTACTGCTCTTTCACTACCACCATTCAGCAGGTCTGGAGTTCTTATCCCGTGTCCAGGAAGAATAAGGTATGCAGACAACTGGAGGGGGGGTAAGGAGGAGAGTAGCTTTATGGAGTGACAGAACAGCTCTCATGAGACCTGAAGTGGGTAGCTCCTTTCCGCAGCCAGGTGACAGTGACGAGTGACCAGCTCTCAGCAGACAGGAGACTGCGCAGGGTAGAACTCCTTTCTGCAGGCAGGTCATCCCAACGTCTGTTCGAATCTGGCAGAGTCTAGGATTTTTTATGGACTCATAAAGGAAGAAGTTCATGTTGATTGGTCTATGGGCAGTCATCTGTGAGCCGGCAAAAAGCACCGTCAGTTCTCACTCCGCACTGTGGACTCCACCAGGAACTGGCAGTCTGGCCCCCAGGCTTCAGGCCATCCCTGGCTTGAAGGTGTGGTTTGAATTGGAACCCAAGCCTTTCAGCCCAGGAACCTGTCTTCCTCCTGCCATCAACTTGCCATCCACGGTGCCCCGGTTCTTCATGCTAAGGGGCGCCTGCAGGGCCACCCGGAGCCACCTTTAGCCCCACCTCGACCTCCCTCCCATGCTTGTTGGCACCTAAAGTCCAGAGGTGGCCGAGGTTGCAGGGGGCCAGCGTGTCAGCACTGCCCGGAGCGCGTGCATACCCAGCCGTGTTGCGAAAGCGCCTGGGCTCAGCCACAGCTTTGCTCTGTCCCCGCGTGGGCACTGGGAGTGATCGCAGACACTTTGAAGCCTGCAGGGACAGGGAATTTCCCGGGCCTCCGAGAGTAAAGAGATGCTCGGTTCCAGAACCAGGGCTGGGCGGCTGCAGCTGCACCCGGAAGTGCTGGCTTCCTGCCCCTCCAACTTGGTGGAGGGCAGTGGTCCCACCTGTTCCCGTTCCCCGCTTGCTCTGTGGAGCACGCACCCCATGCCTCCCCAGCTGCAGATGGTGTCCCCAAAACAGCTGCTGCAGACAGGCCGCCACCACCATCAGCACAAAGTAGAAAGTAATCAAGTTTCTTCATTTTTCCATTTTGAATAACTAATTAACACAACAACCGTTATAAAAAATATTATTTTCTCACATTTTTGCAATTATATTTTTGTCATGAAAATGTTTCCAGGGACTGGGCCTGCTGGTTCAAGCCCATAATCTCAGCACTTTGGATGGCTGAGATTAAAGGATTGCTTAAGACTGGGAGTTCAAGACCAACCTGGGCAACAGAGAGAGACTATGTTCTATAATTTTTTATTTTTATTTTTAATTAGCCAGGCTAATTAGTCCTAGCTACTCAGGAGGCTGAGATGGGAGGATCACTTGAACCCAGGAGGTGGAGGTTCCAGTGAGCTATGGTCATGCCACTGCACTCTAGCCTGGCAGACAGAGCAAGACTGTCTCAAGAAAAAATTGCCCAGTTATGCTGGCTTATTTATTTATCTTTTTTTCTATTCCACTAGTCTTTCTTTCCTTGTTCTTGGGCCAAAAAACCAAGGATGTCATAAAGCTGTTGCCTTTTAGCAGCTTTGAAGTCCAATAGTCTAAGTCTTTAAAATTTGTTTTTTTTCAAAATTGCATTTTCTGTCTGTAAGTCTTTGCATTTATGTTTTTGAAAATATTTTATCTATTCAGAATATATATGTAGCACAGTGCAAATCATGAGTGTAAGTTCAATGCCTTTTCACAAATTGATTATACCCCCATACCTAACAGTCAATAATTCACTTTGAGCCTTTCTAAACTCACTCCTATCACCAATCCCAAAAGTAATCATTATTCTATTATTAGATTAACTTTTCCTGCTTTTGAATTTATGTAAGTAGAATCACACAGTAGGGTATCTTTTATCTCTGGCTAAATTGTTCACAAATATGTTTGTAATATTTGTCCAAGGTCTTGTGCATATCAGTAGTTCATTATTAATTACTATTTCCATTGTGTGAATATGTCACAAATTATTTAACCAGACTACTCTTTCTGCCCACTTGTGTCCACACTTTCAGCTTTTATCAATAATGCTAATATAATTATTTTTGTACGAGATTTTATGCATACATATATACATACATTTCTGTATGTATACATTTTAAGATACATAACTAAAAGTGGAATTTCTAGTTTGTAGGGTGTGCATATATGTTCAACTTTAGCAGTTAACAGAAAACAGTGTATTTTAAACGTTCCATTTCTTTTATGAACAACTTTTTACAAACATTTCCTTTAATTTACTAACTCTCTCTTTAGCTCTAGCTCTGTCTTATCTGTTATATCTCTTTTTATCCCAAGTGTTTTTATCTTTTAGGTTTTTTCTCCTTGTGGTTTTGGTGATTGTTGTTATTATTTCATGTTGTCTGGTTTTCTCATATGCATGACGATTTTCAATTAAATGCTGAGTCTTGCATACGAAAATTTATAGAAGTAGTCTGACAGTTGGAAGTGATAACATGTTTTTCTGGAGGGACAATCCCAGGATCTTTTGTTAGGGGGTATTTGTTTCTGGTTGGCAGCTGGGCCTTGAGCTTCATTCAGTTAGTCCATATTATTTTAATCTAGTTAAAATTTTAAGTGATTTTAAACTAGATGGCACACATTTTCAAGGTCAGTTTATACCCTCTTGTCTTTTACTGATAGGGTTTTCCTTTGGGCCTTTAATTCAAATCATGATGGTGTTATCAAACCCCTTGTACTTCAGAGGACCCTAACTACACTTTCCCTCCGACACATAGACTGTTAAAATCGATGCTCAGCGCCCCCCCATGCAGCTGGTATTTGGAAATCAAGTCTCTCAATAAAAATGCAGTATAAAATGCCAGTCTCAGCAGCCAAGGCTTCAGGTCCCACTTGAAATTTGATCCTTTCATTCCTCGCTTTCCTGACTTGGTATTTCTCCAATAACTTCAAACATTAAAAAAAAAATCTGGTTTTCTGTGTGAAATAATTAAGTATCATACAGCTGTACATGGCCTGAAACACTACCTTAATTGGCAAAATGTTAAAAGAAAAAAAGTCCAAAATAATACTTTCTAGTTCCCCTCACACCGCCACTCCTTTTTCCCCAAGGCTGTTAAGTAATAGAGTCAGTTAGACTTAATAGGGAACAAATTAGGTGAATTATTTGTAGCTAGCCCAGGAGATAATGCTCTATATTTTTCAATGCTTATTATCCTGTTTAAAGCTATAAGGTTTTAATTATTACTTCAATTGGATCTTACAATATAAACTGGAGACTTAATCACATTATTTTTGCCTTTAGACCTAGATGGACTTTATTGATCCAAAGATGGTGACTGGGACATATCATTTCCTCAACAAAAAAGTGAGAAGTATATGTTACCACTCTGTGAAAAATTTGAGCAGACAAATAATACAGATTTTTTTTTGTAGAGCAAACACAAGTGGTAAAGTTATATCTCAGATATTACATTTTGTTTGGGATAATCTATTGAATATAACCCTATAATTTTGGTCAGAATCATTTTAACTGTGGGGTTTTTGGAAAGGTAAGTGTTGTCCTTCTACTTCCCCAGCAGAAGACCAGATCATGTCTCATTCAGAACTTTTGGGGTATTGCACTTTTTATCTTCATCATAAAAGAATATGAAACAGCAAACACATCATGCTCCCTAAGTGTAGAAATCTCTTCATTTCCTTTCATTTGTCTTATTCTGTTATATTCTCTCTCTCTCTCTTTCTGACTCTCTCTCTATTTCTCTTTCATTCTGTCTTTTTTCCTTCCTCCTAAACCAGTATATGTTACATAGGAAATAAATTTTAGATAGCTGAACATAGAGATGAGTCATTTCTCAAGATAAGCTCTCACTCTAATAAGGACATATGCACCAGAATTTTAGTCCTTTGATTTATGGTGAGAACTCTTACTATCCTATCCACCAGAAAACTCACAACTTGCATATGAATTTTCTATTCCCTTCTTTATTAACAAGCTAAGATGTTACATAGAGTTTCTGTCCTCAGGGAGCCTACCTTCTAGTGGGTCTCACTGCTTCCTCATTTATGTGCTAGGCACTGTGATTGGCATTTGGAAGTAATTGAATAAATATTTACTTACATGAGCGATTGAATGAAAGGAAGAAAATGAACTGCTGATTGCTGGGTGACCATGGAATTAGAACAAACAGAAATAGGTGCTTCAAATACTTATTATCTTAAAGTTATACTAAATTGAAATGTCCATATCCCCAGTAAGAGTGCCTTTCACAGAAGCGAAAAGTCTGTGTTCCTATTTTAACTTGATTACCTTGGGTGAGGTATGGTGAGACCAGACATAGATCATGTGAGAGAAACTGGGAAGAGTTTTACAGTTTTGTTCTGCTCACAGTTCCCTGAAGAGAACACAGCATGCAATACAGTCACTCAAGACAAGAACCAGGTTGTCATTTGGCAGGAGAAGGGAGGAGGGCTATGAACAAACACCTTCATTGTGGTTTCTTTGGGAAGAAAAGAGTGAGGCAAGAAAAACAGAGGGGTTGACTAACTTCAATACTTTCTGGAAAATAGGACTTGTCCTTGGTTGGCTGGTCCTGGCACTGGGATGATTAAGGGGAGTGTAGAGCAGCTCAGAGTCTCAGGAAGGGGATCTGACCAGCTGGCCTCTAGCCAGCACATGATCTAGTCTATTGCTGAGTCAAGCTGAGTCAGTAGTCTATTGCTAGTCTATTGCGGAGTCAAGACACTCGCACACACATATACACATACCCCTAAATTATAGTTTCTGCATTTCCTCTTTCACCTCCAAGAAAAGCTGTCATTGGCCTTAGCAACATATGCTTCACAGATATAGAAATAATAATAATAGCAGAAAGTAATAAAAAATAAAAAGAGAGAGAAAGAAAAAAAAGAAAATAAAAGAGAGAGAAAGGGAGAAAGCTAATGACCTCATCTCTCCAATAAGTGCCCTTTTCTTGCCAGATCAATATCTTTATCTAAAAGACAAATTCTTCTTTTAGATACAATTCCAATATTTATAAGTCTATCACCAATTTATTCCTTGGTGCCTGTGCACAGAACCATTTTTTAAGGTATCTTTCATTGTAAAAGCAATAGAAAGGATAAGATAAGATAAGGAAAACCTAAGATAGGAACCCCAGATTGCTATTACTCTGTTCAACACTTTCCTTTCCTCTTTCTGACATAAAATGGTTGTGGAAGAGCAGTAAATGTCTCTTTTTAAATAACTTAGGTAAAGGGAGTACAATGTTATTTAACGGACATAATACTTACTGGTTTTGTATTTCCATTTATAGTGACATTGGAAAACCAAGTAGAAACAATTAGCAATCTGTGTGCAACCTATTTAAACATTCACTAAAATGAGGTTTGTAAATTTTAATAGCAAGGTTTTCGAGGTCTATCTTGGGTTATCTGTTCTTACAGAGAAATGTCCCACCGATGTTACCATATTTTTTTCCTATAAAGTTTAGCCTGGCAAAAGCAGAAAGGAGAAACACACCACACCACACACACACATACACACACACACACACACACACACACACAGTATCACCTTTGATACTTGCCAGTGAAATATCTTGACTTGTCAACAAAGAGGTAGTTTTCCCCCATGGCAAAGACTTCATGACAATAAAGTTTGATGTTTAATTTAACATCTTTTAAGTATTTTTCTTACAAATATGCTATTATAAAAACTGGTTTTTGATGAGATAATTGACTTGTGTCATTTCAGTTGCTTCTTAATATTTGTTTACATATATGATGTTTTAGAGATTTTTTGACTACACTGGAATTTTACATGCTATTTTGATATAGATTTCAGGTAAAGACTTCAAATGAATAAATGCAATCAAATTTTTCATGTGTTATTGAATCTCATGAGAGTACAATGGAAGGACTGCCATGATGGGCACTCATGCTGAACTGCTAGCAGAAAACCTACAGTAGCCAAAAAGCCAACAGTTATCAGGTGGATATATCTCAATTTAGCATGCTTTAAAGGGAACTTTCAATATCATATTGAAATCGTGAAAATGCACTTGCACATTTTTTCTTTCCAAAGTATCAATCATCAAGCATTCACATGTGGTATTATAACTAGAACACAGTGTGGATTTGGAGAAAAAGAAGAAAATGTATGATATTTGAAGAAAATATTGTAAAGACTTTCAAAAATTTTTATTAAGACTTTATTCTTTAGCCATCTTTTCCACCTAAACTGACTGAGTTCCCACCACATATCATACACACTATTAATGTGTTAGTTACAGGAGATAGAGAGATATAAAAGGCACAGTTACTTCCCCAATCAGGGCAGTCATTGTAGGACAAGTTGGCCATAGAATATGACAACTTACAAGATGGGATTTGTTTTGGATTTGTTTTAGTTGTTTGTTTTTTCACAAGTGCCACAGTGTTGAATTATGGACTAAATTTAGGTGATAAGTTATTTAATAATTTAATATGAGACTCCAATTTAGAGTAGTCTTTTGTCTTGAAAGTCTTGTTTACTTGAGGATGTAAGTAGCATATATTAAGGTTGCAAAATATTAAGAACATATAATGCTGGAATATAGTTTGTAAAATTGAGATAAGCAGAATATAAGGCAATGCAAAACATTTAACAATTTTGAAAACGGAGAAGCATTGAAAGTTTGACAGGATAATGTCAATATGGAATTAAATGGTCTTAATAATGACTATGCCATCTTTCCATGGAGTGGATGGGAGACTTTGCCAGTTAACTCTTTACTCTCCAATCTATTACCTCTTCTTCTCTTGCTCTGTTCTCTATTCAGGGTGACGATATTTTCCAGATTCCCCTTTTCTCTGACTTCGACTTCTCTTCATTCCCTAAGACACCTTCATATCACAAATATTATCTAAATCAGATACAGGTGAGACTGAAGTACAAGTCTGCTCCATTTCTCCAGGCATGCAACGTGAAGGAGGCTTCCTCTAGCTTTCTGCTTTGCAGTCTTTTTCAATGGCATCTGGTGAGGTTCATGGAAGAATCTGAGAGTGCATGTCAACCCCCCGTTGTCTGTGACTCCCAAGTCTTTTGTACTCAGAGGTTATAACATACTCAGCATTGAAGAGTATATTAAATATCTTAACTGAGTTCTTTTCTAATTGTATGGCAGCAATTTGTCCTCCCACAATTTTCCCCAAGTAATGGAATGTTCGTGTCTTTTCTCTCTTTGCAGGCAGTTTTCTTACCTTAAATTCCAGGCTAGTTGCTTTCACTGTGATTTTGGCTCTTTGATTAGTTCAAGAAAAGTTATGATTTTGTATATTATCCAACTTTTCTTTGTTAGAATGAGCAAAATTCTGTGTCCACTTTCTACTTCCTAAGAAAAAGAAGCAAGTCCTCAGAATACTTTCTATACCGTAAGTTTACTCTGCCCTCACTTCTTCATATTGTTCTAGGAGTTTCAGTTTGTAACAAAAGCAAAATTTCATTTTTATGCATGATCATATTATTGCCTCTCTTATCTTTTCCCTTTACAGTACTGAAAAATAAATACTTAGGAAACAATAATTCCAGTAACTATTTTCCTCAAAATAAAGGAGAGCTATCACAAAAGTGCGGTTCTCAGCTCTAGAAATCCCTAGCCTCATTCTCCTCTTCCATAATTTGAAGGCCAGTATGTACTACTGCGATAAAGAGTCTTCAAATGTAGGTGAAGTGTATCAAAAACATCTAAAATTTCCTCAAATTTTCAGGTCTTGATATTGATCTGGACATTTAGAAAATTATAGACTCTAGGCAGAATGGTGAGACCTTACCAACAGTCTGCTTGTCTTTATTATTTTTAATCAGTGATATAGGATAACAAAGATATTTCATGGATTTTTATATTACTACCATGATTCTGATTCTTGTTGATGATAAAAGGAATATTTACTTATGTTTCTTCTTATTGCATTACTCTTCTCTTTCTCGGTGAGCAACAATGTCTTAAAAGTAATTCCTCCAAAAATTTTAACTCTAGTTTTTTTCTAAATGCCTACAGTTTCACTAGAAATATTATTCACCAACCCTACCATCATCCCATTACATAAAAATATACACCTGCTAAATGATAGGGTTAAGACCTTTCTTAATACATTTGTGTCAGGGTCATTGGAGCTATGGTCTTTTGCTAATATTTAGAGGGTATTAATCATAATAATTATTGAGTACAAAGTGAATAGTGTTTTATCTGATTTAATAATGGCAAAGTGAAAAGCTTTTCTGTCATTCTAAGTATTGTTTATTTTACATTAGGCAAAAATACCAACAAAAAAGAGAAACAGCATTTGTTAAGCATATACAGCATATTAGATGCTGTGATATATGTTAAATACAGTATTTCTAATTTGCACTGTTGAATCAAAGGAGTTGATACTCAAGAAATTGAATCAATATCTTGAAATCAAAGCAAAATTTTAATTCACATCTCTTGGATTACAAGTCATGCACCTTCTCTTGAACTTTTATAGATTATTTCCATATTGAAAATCATTTAAAAATCATTGTTAAAGGTATAGATGAAAAAATAAATTGTGATGTAGAATGGAGGTGGGCCCCTGAAATTCTGTATAAATTCTAAGTTTCATGAGACCAGTTATTTGATGCAAACTTTCTTTATAACTAAAACTATAAATGATCTGTGTCAGAGAAAATAGAACATGTAGCTTAAGTGGGAGTATGAAGAGACAGAGAGAAAGATAATCCCTGAAAGAAGTGTAATGGTAATATGAAAAACCAGGTTGCACTCATAAGCTCATTTCTGCCTGTAAGAACAGAAGAATACGTTATTAAAGCAAGTTAAAATTGTCTAGATTAAAATTAAAAGCTCCCAGTAAATGGTTTTTACCACAGTTGCATGATAGCAATTTCAAGACATCCTTGACATTAAATGCAGAGGAGGTGGCTAAACTTAGCAAAAATGAGTGGGAATCAGGAGTCAGGAAAGTAGGGTCACAATACATAAAAAGTAAATAATTAACAAAGGGATAGTGGATTCAATTCTTATCCAGACATAAAATTATGAACTGATGGTCTGCTGACCCAGAGAAGTGATATGAGTGGTTATGAAGTAATGGCACTAGTTTACAGTCCCACCAACAGTGTAAAAGTGTTCCTATTTCTCCTCATCCTCTCCAGCACCTGTTGTTTCCTGACTTTTGAATGATTGCCATTCTAACTGGTGTGAGATGGTATCTCATTGTGGTTTTGATTTGCATTTCTCTGATGGCCAGTGATGGTGAGCATTTTTTTCAAGTGTTTTTTGGCTGCATAAATGTCTTCTGTTGAGAAGTGTCTGTTCATGTCCTTTGTCCACTTGTGGATGGGGTTGTTTGTTTTTTTCTTGTAAATTTGTTTGAGTTCATTGTAGATTCTGGATATTAGCCCTTGGTCAGATGAGTAGGTTGCAAAAATTTTCTCCCATTTTGTAGGTTGCCTGTTCACTCTGATGGTAGTTTCTTTTGCTGTGCAGAAGCTCTTTAGTTTAATTAGATCCCATTTGTCAATTTTGGCTTTTGTTGCCATTGCTTTTGGTGTTTTAGACATGAAGTCCTTGCCCATGCCTATGTCCTGAATGGTAATGCCTAGGTTTTCTTCTAGGGTTTTTATGGTTTTAGGTCTAGTGTTTAAGTCTTTAATCCATCTTGAATTAATTATTGTATAAGGTGTAAGGAAGGGATCCAGTTTCAGCTTTCTACATATGGCTAGCCGGTTTTCCCAGCACCATTTATTAAATAGGGAATCCTTTCCCCATTGCTTGTTTTTCTCAGGTTTGTCAAAGATCAGATAGTTGTAGATATGCAGCATCATTTCTGAGGGCTCTGTTCTGTTCCATTGATCTGTATCTCTGTTTTGGTACCAGTACCACGCTGTAAACTAGTTCAACCATTGTGGAAGTCAGTGTGGCGATTCCTCAGGGATTTAGAACTAGAAATACCATTTGACCCAGCCATCCCATTACTGGGTATATACCCAAAGGACTATAAATCATGCTGCTATAAAGACACATGCACACGTATGTTTATTGCGGCACTATTCACAATAGCAAAGACTTGGAACCAACCCAAATGTCCAACAATGATAGACTGGATTAAGAAAATGTGGCACATATACACCATGGAATACTATGCAGCCATAAAAAATGATGAGTTCATGTCCTTTATAGGGACATGGATGAAATTGGAAATCATCATTCTCAGTAAACTATCTCAAGAACAAAAAAACAAACACCGCATGTTCTCACTCATAGATGGGAATTGAACAATGAAAACACATGGACACAGGAAGGGGAACATCACACTCTGGGGACTGTTGTGGGGTGGGGGGGAGGGGGGAGGGGTGAGGGATAGGATTAGGAGATATACCTAATGCTAAATGACCTAATGCTAAAATGTTAATGGGTGCAGCACACCAGCATGGCACATGTATACATATGTAACTAACCTGCACATTGTGCACATGTACCCTAAAACTGAAAGTATAATAATAATAAAATAAAATAAAAAAAGAAGTAATGGCATGGTGGGGAGACATTCCAGTTGTAGGAGGAAGAGAAACTAGACCATGACTTCAGTGTAGGAGAAGAGTATCCGATGTAGAACCAGATAGAACTAGGATTCCTCTCACTGTTTACTCACATAAATTCAAGGCTCCCCAAAAGAAACAACCAAAGTTGTTTCAGTAATAGCAAATGTAAATGCCATTAAATGAGTCTAGTATTGTCAAATTTGTCTGTATTTTGCTAAGTCTGGGATTGCATTCAGTCCTTTTCATGTTCCCTTTACGCTCATAAATACCCTTTGAAGTATAAATTATTATTCTCATCTTGTAAATGAACACACTTTCCCCAGAGCTATTCAGACAATAACTGTCAGAAGCAAGATTCAAACCCACATCTTTGTGACTTTGCATCTCTTATCTTGACTATTAATGCCAATTCCCTTTCTTACCAAATCTCTAATAAAGACAACAGAATATTTGGTAGATATAAGTTGAATTCAAGTCCCAATATCTGCACAGGAATGAAGATCCTTAAAGCACAGGAGACATGGGCACAAGTTGTCAAGATGGAAAATGTGGGAATGTTTAGGAAAATCAGCCATAATACTGTTTGAGGATATTTTTGTTATTATTATTATTACTAATATTTATCTTCTATCTACTCATTGGGCCCAGGAAAAAGAGATTGGGAATATATGGGATTATTTTATGTATGGATTGCAGGAAATCAATAAATCCTGAATACCTATGATAGTTCAAGTGCTGGAGTGTTTGCTTTGTAATTACATGTATTTAATCCACTGAGAATTATGAACTCTTATCCCATTTCATAGATGAGGAAACTAGGATTCAAAGACACTTTGTTCAAGGTCCCACTTCTTCTTCAAGGAAAACTAGGACATTCGGTTTTCTAAGCCTAAGCTCTTTCTACAACTGGGGCTCATTAGCTAGGATAAGGACAAGGACAGCAGGGAGTTGTGCCGATGGCTGAATCATTGTACTGCCCCCCTGTTGCTAGTGTGACAGTCATTGGAAATTGTTTGTAGGCTCTGGAGGAATGGAAAAAGGCCATGACAGGATAATTAGAACCTGTCTGATAAATGTTGATCCCAGAACTCTAAGAACCTAGCAATTTCAACCATCCACCTTGGCTCTTTGAATATATTTATGGCATTTTTGTTTTGGGAAGCACCATATAAACAGGTGATGGCAATAATAATATAATTAAAAATAAATTGTCATTAAATCATCATCAGATGGGTCAGATACCCAATGAGAAGTTGGAAATAGATTGAACTATGCATAATTATCACCACAAATACATACAAAGACAGAATGCAAGATTTGAGTGTAAAAGGAGTGGATGAATTTTAAAATATTTCAATAATGGAAAAGTTGGTCCGACTCTAAGATTTATAAAAATGTGAAGGAGGGTGATATCAGAGGTGTCTGAACCAGAGCAACTCCATCTTGAATAGGGGAAAGGTAAAATAAGGCTAAGACCAACTGGGCTGTACTCCCAGACAGGCATTCTAAGTCACAGGATGAAATGGGAAGTCAGCACAAGATACTGGTCATAAAGGCCTTGTTGGTAAAACAGATTTCAGTAAACAAGCCAGTTAAAACCCAGCAAAACCAAGATGGTGACAAGAGTGACCTCTTGCCACCCTCAATGCTACACTCCCACCAGCGACATGACAGTTTACAAATGCCATGGCAACATCAGGAAGTTACCCTATATGGTCTAAAAAGGGGAGGCATAAATAATCCACCTCTTGTTTAGCATATCATCAAGAAAGAACCATAAAAACGGGCAACCCTATGGAATAGCCATTCTTTATTCCTTTACTTTCTTAATAAACTTGCTTTCACTTTATTGACTCCCATCAAATTCTTTCTTGTGTGAGATCCAAGAACCCTCTCTTGGGGTCTGGACCTGGACCCCTTTCCAGTAACAGTTATAGTCGCATATGAGGAAGCGGGCACCACATGTTTGGGTCTTTCTGCCCTTTCTACATGGGAATATTGTAAATATCTTGTTTTCATGTCAGGTACGCTACAAATGTAGAAGAAATTATAAACTGTTTTTTTCTGTTATCTTTGAATAATAAAATTCTATAATTAACTCCTCTAGTTTTTAGTCCATGCCTACAATGAAACATTTTATTATGTTTTGGGCTACATATTAGTAAATTAACAGTAAAAGATAAAGAAAGTACAGGTTATTTTAAGTGAACTTTTCAGAAAGCCAAAGTCGCTATTTGGTATTTCATATATAATAATCTCCAAGCTTTACAGTTACCATGAATCATACAGTCACTGAGACTGCATTTCTGAAGTTCCTCACCGTGATGTTGGTAAACTATAAATATATGCTATCCAGATGAAACGACCTTTGCAAAATTGTAAAAGTGAGAGAAAGCTAATATAGTTAAGCACATCTTGTTTCTAACCTCATAAGCTTACTGCCTGTGTTCATACCTGCATGTAGATCAAGCTAACTATGGGAAGAATTTATAGCTAAAGCAAGGATGATCATCTTCTTGAAACTAACTCCCTCCTTGTTTTGCTAGGGACCAAAATTACTTTTTGTAAGGTTAATAAAAGGCCACAAGGTAGAATTATGATAGGGGCCTGAACTTTGCTAAATAGGCACAGTTAAACAATAACCTGCCCATTGCTTGTTTAGCTTGCTTTCTATAGTCCTTACCACCCTGGAGTCATGTAATCAGATGTCCTAAGATTTGTAACTATACCAACTGCTCCTATAGATAATATCACTATTGTGAAACCTGAAGAACTGGTATTAAGATATTTTTTCAAATTTAGAATTTTGGCAGACTAAGGGATGCCACCTGGATCTGTGACCCACACTAGGCTACTGACTTAACTGATCCTATGACCCCAGGAACTGATTCAGCTGCAGGAAGACCATTTCAAGAACCCTGTGATTTCATCCCCAGCCAATCAATTTTCTCAGTACCCCTAGGCTCCTATTAAAACACCCTTAAAAACTCTAGCCTCTGAATTCTCAGGGAGGTAGGTTTGAGAAATAGCTCCCATCTCTTCACATGCCTGGCTCTGTGATTATTAAGCTCTTTCTCTGCTGAAACTCCTGCTGCTCTTGGCATATTGGCTTTTCCAGGCAGTGGGCAAAAAGAATCTTTTAGAAAATTACACAGAGGACTCTTGCCTGGAAGCTATTAGAAGACTCCTGAGTGGGGCCTGATCTGCCATGTTGCTGCATTTCTTTTTTTTTTATATATACATATTCTCACAAAAACATGTAATACTGATAAATGTGCCTAATGTTCTTAACCCCAAGTTTTTGATATGCTTCATGTAACCTAGCCTTCACCTCTGCAATGAGGAAGAATAGTGTTTAGCATCGGTAACAATATCTTTAAAGTCTCTTTTACAAACCCAGGATATACATGTGTCTAAATAAACTAGTGACAAACGTTTTTTCTGTTCTTTCACTTTTTCTCCATTTCTAGAGCAGTTGGACATTTTTTCCCCATAGGGATGTGACCCTAGTGGTAGCAGAATTGACTGACAACCTAAAGCTAAAGAATCAGCCTTACAAGTTCTAGAGATTCAAACTGTTGGCTGGGCACAGTGGCTCATGCCTGTAATCCCAGCACTTTGGTAGTCCGAGCAGGCCGATTACTTGAGGTCAGGAGTTCGAGACCAGCCTGGCCAACATGGTGAAACTTCACCTCTACTAAAAATACAAAAATTAGCCAGGCATGGTGGCATGTGCCTTTAATCCCAGCTACTCACGAGGCTGAGGGATGAGAATTGTTTGAACCCTGGAGGTGGCAGTTGCAGTGAGCTGAGATAGTGCTACTGCACTCCAGCCTGGAAAACAGAGCAAGACTGTAGAAAAAAAAAAAAAATTCAAACTGTTGAGAACACTAAAGAATTTCACATTTCCACATTTAGCAGAGAAAGCTTAGGATCCATGCTAGTATCTGGGTCGTATTCAGAATTATCTTGGATAGAGAACAGAGAGAAAATTAAATTATTAAACTTATCTCATTAATTAGTATCTCATAACCTGTGTCTTATTTGATCAAGATTATCAAAACCCAAAGAGGACTTTGCAAGTAGAAAGGAGGTAACCTCAATTAAGCAAGTTTTCCCTAGGTGTAACAGCCAATGTCCAAACAAGAAAAATTATACTACTCTGAATTTCTAAAACAGAGATAAATAATGGAGAAAAATATTTACTCAGTTGAAAGTGCCTTCACAAAAATTGTGACACTGTAAACAGTTTGATATAGGAAAATTACGAACATGAAAGAAATCTGACCTAATGGATTCTATATTGCTTCTAAACTCCAAGCTGCCCTTATTGATTCCTGAGCATAAGTCAAGCTAACTTTGGGAGGAATTTAGTTTATAGATTAACTTTAAAACAAAAATAATTACAGCATTTTCCAGAAACAAACCTCCTCCTTCTTTGAAGACCAACTGCAACTGTCTTTGGAAAACAGGTAAGCCACTATATTAGAAACTATGGCATGGGAGTCATGTAGCCAGAAATCACAATATTCCTAACCCTCCCCAATTGCTCTTATAGATAACATCAATATTGTCAAAGCTAAGTTTTATGTTTGAGATATTTTTCAGACTCTGCAATCTGATGGACCAGCTGACATCACCCAGACCAATAAACTGGCTCAACTAATTTTGTGATCCCACCCGGAAACTGAAAATACAAAGAAGACAGCTTCAGCTCCCTTCAACTAATCCCCAACCCAATCAATTAGTATTCCCCATCCCCTAGCCACTCACTCACTAAATTATTCTTAAAAATCTCTAGTCTCTAAATTTTACGGAGGCTAATTCGAGTGGTAAACTCCAGTATTCTGCTTAGCTGACTCTGTATTTATTAATCTCTTTCTCTATTGCAATACTGCTTTCTCAGTAAATTGGCTGTATCTGGGTAGTGGACAAGAAGAACTCATTGGGTAATGATACAGTTGATGAAACTTATAAAGCCAAATTGGAGACAATCAGTGTGTCAGATTCTAGCAACAGAAGGCAGCTTGTATTATTCCAAGATTAAAAGAAAATAAAAAGAAGTGTATTAGCACACCAGTGAAAATGACCAGGTGGGTCATTCAGTGGGAATGAGAGCCATAGAGGAAATGTGCTACTGCTACAGAAGCTTGTTGATGAAGACAAGAGAGATAAAGACCCTGGATTTTTATTTTCTAAATTTCTAAATTTTAAATAAATGTTTTATTTATGAATAATTTTATACTGACAGAAAAGTTTAAAGATAGTATGAATGGATCCCACCTAATCTTCACCCAGTTTCCCCTGATGCTAACAAATATGGTACATTAGTGTTAACTCATCTTCAGACTTTATTTTGATTTCACCAGTTTCCCACTAATGTTCTCTTACTGTTTCAGGATTCAGAGGAGGCTATCATAGTGCATACAGTTTTTATTTACTTTTGTTTTCACTTCTCCTGATTGAGATTTCCAGTGATTGAAACCAGGCAGAGACCAGCTGATGGAAGAGTTTGGAAACTGGAAAATGAAGCCTGTAGAGGTAAATTCACCTATAATGCAGAGGAGAGGACGGGACATAACTCTAAGGATAAACAGGCATAAGATTACTACATCAAGTTATACTCTTTCATTTTTTGAAGTTTTAAATAGACCATACTTATATAACTAAAGCCACACCTGCATTATTAATCATCAGTACAACAGCCTTGCAAGTTAGGTATCACTGTACTCAGGTCACAGAACCACTAATAAATAAAAAATAAAACAGTCAGAATTTAACCACATGTTTATTTGGCACTTCCCAGTTGTTATGTTGAAGTTCTGAAATTAGTATAATTGTTCATTCACACTATAACCAGACATCAAATTTCATAGGCCATACTAAATATATCATTGTTCTATAACTATAATTAAATTTAGATAAATTCCTGCAATTATCAGATACCTAGTTCATTCACCTACAAAATGAGAGGAACTTCCTGTGACCTTAAAGCTCTTACTTCAAACAGAGATAAAGCCTGTCCAAATTAAGTTTATCTTTCAACAGTGTCCAAAGTTCAACTAGGAGTTGACATTTTCACCTTCTGTCCTGCTGGGTGAAGTTATTATATACCATGTTCTGACAGATAGTCTTGAATGGCTCACCTTGGTCATTCAAAATGTATATATCAAAAGTGAATTTGATCCCTTTGCAAAAGAAGAAGCAAAAATGTAAACATGTTATGGGATCATGAAGCTTAATTTATTTGTTAACTTACCCAAAATTTGCTAGCATCACATTGATTCTCTGCATTCAAATAATCATCTACTGGATCAAAGCATCAGGACAGCAGTAATGGAAAAAGGCAGAGATAAGTAGAAGGGACTGCTTTGTCTGTGGTTAACCACATATTGTATTTTTGCTGTTCTGTATCCATTTTTGTTGAATCCAATAAAGTTTTCATTTTTAGTGCCCAAGCCTTGAAATTGTTATGTTTGTTCCAAGCAAAACCACAAAGCATTGAAATCAATTCCCATAGCTTGAGAGACATGACATTTTTACGTGTAGACTTTTCAAATGTTTAATGGGCCAAGGTGGTGACTTAAAACCTCATCTTCATTACATCTCCCCCAACCCTTGCTTGTAATCATCCTGTAAAATAGACAAAAACCAATAAGGAAAATATAGTAACGAATAACAATGCTACACTGAATGGGTTCCAGCTCAACTTCCAGGACTGCCGGTAAAGTTTCCAAATCCCCTACAAGTCATTAGAGGTGTCACTGAGTGTCAAGGGTCACAGGTCCTAGAATACATTAGTTGCCTACTTCCTTCCTCTTTCTCATAACATTCCAATCTAGCCCAGATATTTTTCTCACCCAAGCAGTTCAGCCTTTCTTTAAAGAGGTTCAACCTTATTATTTGAAGTCAATTATGATATTCTTACATGCTCTGACAGTGACTGGTTTAGTAACATACATGGACAAAATTCTCCCCAATGAGAAAACATGACAGAGACTCTGGAAAAAGGGATTTTACTCAGTACAAAGCTGCTTTTCTTCCACTTGGATTTGTCAGATCTGGATGTGACAACTATGATTGCTGTATCCCTCTTGAAATTATGAAGGCAGCCAGCCAAAGATCAACACAGAATGGCAGATGAGAAAAATGTGAAGACTATATCTGCAATGATGCTTTCAGTATCTTAATTCACAAGATGTAAGAGAGCTCTAGAGTTGGATGAATAAGAACATAAATATTTTTGATCTTTATGTTTCATAGATTTTGAATTTCTGGTTGGTTGTGGTTGGTACTTTATTGCATAATGCAAAGAAAGGCATCTAATATGGTGTCTGGCACATAGTAAGCTTTTAATAAGTCTTGGTTCTCTTCCCTGTTTTCCTTACTGAACACCAGGCTACTCCAGGCCAGGTCATATCATTACTGGACCTTACAAGAGTAATCAAAATTGTGTGTTTGAATAAATGTCCTGGGAATTTGGATTGCAGAGATATAAGAAATGAAATACATATTCGAAGGGAGCTTTACTTCTTTCTGCCAGGGAAAGAGGAACTCATTTCTAGGAGCTTCTCTTCATTAACTATGAGGCTTCAACATCAATATAGAGTGTAAGAAAAAGAGAGGAAACAAAGCAAATCACACAAAACTTCCAAAGAAGGCAATGAAAAAGAGAAAGGACACACTGCCTCAATAAGAATGACAATTACAGGAAATTTATTATGTGCAATTACCTGTTCCCTGCTTACAGACACCAGTCTGAGAGCATCTCCATTTATTCCCACTTACTAATGTCAGAACTGTAATTTTCAATTGTCCTCTTCCCTTACTTCGTGAATGACCCCTTTTGCCTCACTGTTGACTTCCCTCTCCCTGTTGTTCCACTAATGGCATTCTATAGAATATCTTGATAGAGATATTTGGCATGACTGGAAGGCTAGTAGAGTAGACTCACTGTGATTTCCAATCTCTCTTAGCAATTTGCTCCTCCACCTTCCATTGACATGACCAGCCCAGGTCAGTATTTATTGCCTTGCTCTAAGTGGAGACACGGTTCTGTTTTCTGGCCTAGTGTCATTATTGGAATTGGATGTCTAATCCAGAGGATGGACCACTGTTATTTGTCATAAACAAAGACCCTCTTGTTTGAGAGACTCAATTTTGTTGATGATTTGCTGCACTGACTTTGAATACCAAATTTCTAGCTGTGTTCCAAAGTACTAGTATAGTTTGTGAAAAGACATGTCACACTGGTGCCCAAACAAGGGTACAATGAACAGAATTTGCCTGTTTCCAAAGCAACAAGGAGTGTTGTTACTTCTTTTAGCCCTTTGTGTATAATTACATGCACAAATAGTTTAACTGCCCCATTCTCCATTTTTGAAAGTTGATGAATTTAACTGATTAGATTCTAGAATAGTAAAAATGGCTTTGGAAGAAATGTTAAGTAATGACATGGGACTGGCAAAACATTTTGTTAGGGCACTTTTCCTAATATTTTCTGTTGGAGTTGTTTGGTGATTTTAATGTAAGGTCTCAGAAGAAATATCTTGCTGTGTATGGCCTCCCTCCTGTGCTTGACTATCTCTGTCTTCATTTTAAAATTGGATGCAATGTTTATGTCTTACCTGGAGAAAATTTTCTGGGAGATTGTTTCAACCTCTGCACACAACTGAGGAATTTAGAAATACAGGTATCTGTGGCTGTAGCTCAGAACGTTTTCTGGGGAAACCTGAAAGTAAGAGATTTTAATATCTGTATTCAGACAAATTTAGGTAAAAAATCTGGATCAGATTTTTTAATAATCTACAAAATTCAGATTATTCGCTGAATAAACTTGAGCAAGAGTCACAATTTCAAACACCCCTGTCCCTGTGTTCTAGATTACAAATCTAACTATCCTAAAGTTTGTTATTAGAAGTAAATTACTTAGTCAGACTCTGGCACTCATGATAGTGGACATTCAAAATATGTTACATATAAAAGACCCTTAAGTTAAAGTCAAAAAAGTTCTGGGAAAGTTTCCAAGTAATTTATATTTTTCTTGGAAGGAATCAGTGGGGAAAAGGTATATACAGAAGACACCTTTCTAAACTATAAGCTATAAGAAAAATAATTATTAAAAATTATAAAAAATCACTTATAATTATCTCCTAATCTATTGAGTATTAATATATGGAAGAGCCACCTCTTTGAATAAAATGAGTTTGAAAGCAGGAGGACTAACAATTTTTACCCTGAGGTCCTGGGTATCATCTAGGTGTATTGCATGCACAATTGTGTGAGACATTTTAGATAATATAGCATGTACATGTTGTTAAATGTTGTATGTACAATGAGTACTATTTTTGCATAATTACCTTGGGAACTTTTAATTAAATATATATACATGTATTTTGAGGCAGAGTCTTGCTCTGTTGCCCAGGCTGGAGTGCAGTGGCACTATCCAGGCTCACTTCAACCTCTGCTTCCCAGGTTCAAGCAATTCTCCTGCCTCAGCCCCCAGATTAGCTGGGATTACAGGCACGTACCACCATGCCTGGCTAATTTTTGTATTTTTAGTAGAGAGGGGGTTTCACCACTTTGGACAGGCTGGTCTTGAACTCCTGACCCCAGGTTATCCACCCGCCTCAGCCTCCCAAAGTGCTGGGATTACAGATGTGAACAACCGCGCTTGCCAACTTTTAATTAAGTATAATTTATAATTTTAATACAGTAAAATTTATTGTTTTAAGTTTTGACAAATACATACAATTGTGAAACATCATGATATAAAACAGTTTCAGTAGCCCCCCAATTTCCTCTTGCTTTCCTTTGAGGTCAACACTCTCCTTCCCCCACCATTAATCACTGTTTTCTGCCTTTGTCTTTTGCTTCTTCTCAGAATTTCATAAAAATGGAGTTTACACGACGTAGCCTTTGTATCTGGCTTTTTTCTTGTAGGACAATGAACATGAGATTCATCCATGCTATTTCATGTAACTGTTGGTTTTTTATTTTTATTTCATTTTAATAGTAGAGTAGCATTCCATTGTATGGATATTCTGTCTGTTGAAGGATATTAGGGTGGTTTTCAATTTTGGACAATTGTTAATAAAACCATTATAAATAATTGGATAGAGATTTCTGTGTAAACATTTGCTTTTATTTTACTTTGGTAAGTGCCTAAGAGTGGGAATGCCAGGTTATTAGTAATTGTATGAAAGATGCTGTCATTATTAATTTTATATCAACTTGGCTGGGTCATGGTGCCCACATATGTGGTCAAAACCTGTCCTGGATGTTTCTGTGAGCCTGAAATCAACATTTAAATCAGTGGACTTTCAGTGGATTGTCTTCCATAATGTAATTTGTCTTCTTCCAATCAGTTGAAGGCCTGAGTAAAACAAAAGACTACTCTCCCCAGAGCAAAGGATAATTAATTATTCAGCAGATGACCTTCAGCCTCGAACTTCAATATTGGCTCTTTCCTGAGATTTTAACCCGATAGTCTTTGCACTTGAACTATGGCACATTCTCTTTTCTGGTTCTTCAGCCTACCAGCCCACCCTGCAGATTTTGGACTTGCCAGCCTCCATAATTGTGTGAGCCAATGCTTTAAATCATTTTCTCTATACATACACATTCTTTCAGTTATATTTCTCTGAAGAACTCTGACTAATACAGTTGCTGTACCACTGTGTATTACTATGCACATATAGTGTAGAGAATTCCAGTTGTACCATATCCTTGTCAGCAGTTGGTATTATCAGTGTGTTTTGTTTCTAAAGCAAACTATTACAAAATGTATGTAATGGTATCTCATTGTGGTTATGGCTAGTTTACAACCCTGCATATTATAGAATTATAATTCATTATAAAGCAATAATACTGAATATAAGGACTTTAAACTTTTATAGCATTGAGTAGTTTACCAAGTATGTTCACTGTATTATAGTATTCATTCTTACAGGTCAATGGCACTAGGTAATTGATTTTTATTTTATTTTATTTTATTTTTTGCAATAGGATCTCGCTGTGTCTCCCAGGTTAGAGTACAGTGGCATCATCATGGCTCACTGCAACCTCAAACTACTTGGCGTCAAGCATTCTCCCACCTTAGTCTCCCAAGTAGTTTGGATTACAGGCACATACCACCACACCCAGATAGTTTTTTAAAATTATTTTTTAGATAGGAGCTCTTGCTATGTTGCTCAGGCTGGTGACGATTCATCTTTTTATTCCTAGGACAAAAGTGTGCTTTGTTGTTAGAAGTTGCTTAAGACTTTTTTGTGGAGTGAACAATACTGTTAGTAGGTACAATTATTAGTCCTATTCTATAGATGACTACACATGAGTTTATAGATTTCATGTCCCTTACCAAAGTTGAGATAACAAGTTATAGAAGTAGGAATCAAATTTTATTTTCTTCTCTCCAAAGACTATAGCTTGCACTCTTGGTACTAAACCACACTCTGTGCTGTAATCTTTGTAGAAAAACTCACATCAGTTATCGTGTATTATCTATCAGATCATTAAAGTCTAGAATGTCTTGCTTTTTCTTTTTAAAATAAAAGGCATATAACAAGTTTCTCTCTTTAACATCTAAGACAGGTGCAGAATGTAAGAATGATTTCCGGGAGAGTAACCATGATAGCTACATCACCAGATGAAATAAATTCTCAGCTCCATTATAATCTTATGAGGCCACCATCCTATATGTGGCCTATCATTGACCACAACGTTGTTATATGGTGCATGACTATATGTATAAAGTTTCGTTGTGATACCCTATCTCTATATAAATGTCATTGTAATACTCCAAAAACTGAATGGTGCTAATTTTCCAGTAGCCCCATTCCTATAAACAGTGAGTGACCATAGTGAACTGAATAAGCTCCTCCACATACTACTTAGAAGGAATAACGTATCAAGTTGTTTCTCCTGACACACAAGAGCTGCATGTGACTGACTGCCACCTGGACCCTGTTGTTATGAGCATTTTGTAAAGGTCTCAAGGTCTGAGCAATGTTTTGTGTTATCTGAAGGATGTATCAAAACTGAAGCAGACGTGTTCCCCATGGGGTGCTTATCTAAGGAGGCTTTGGATAAAATTGAGGCTATGCTGGTGTGTGTGTGTGTGTGTGTGTGTGAACTGGGCAGTTGGGGAAACATGGTACAGTCTTTGTGTATTTGTATGACTGTGTCAAAGTTGTTCTGATAAAGTACATACACCAGAATTATTTGAGCCTAGAAGGCTGGAGTATCAAGAACAAAACAGATATTGTAGAAATATATATGAAGAAAAAAATACGTGAACCTGATAAATCACTACCAAAGCCAGTTCAGCCGGGATCTAATTATTTACCAAGGCAATTCCCAGAGCAGACAGGATTATCCCAAGCATGCTTCCCATAGAAATTTCAACTGAAAAGCTTAGAATGGATACAGAAGTAGACGGTAGACTCAGTATGAAACATGATGAAGGTTAATAAAACCACTTTGAGATCAATATGGAGTTATTATGTATCAAGGATTCTAAAAATGTCATAGTCTTAACCTAGTAAATTCTTTTCAAGACATCTATATAAATAAATTACCATATACAATGTGAAAAATGCATATATACACACAGAACCAGAAAGGACTAATTTATGATAATATACTCATAACACAGACAATGGAGCAGGCATCTATTATTGGATGTTTTAGTTAACTAAATTTTGGTAAATTTAGTGTATAAAATATTATAGTAGTGTATGTTTTATGTTAAACTATCATAAAGCCATTCCAAATATTATTTATATATTAGATTAAAAGTTTAGAATAAAGCATTATACAATGCATGTGTTAATAATCAGCTGTGTTAGAACTATGCATAATGTTATATGTATTAAAAGAAAACACTGATCTCAACTTTGGTTTGCTAAGAGTGATTTATCTTTTTTTTATCCTTTTGGCTTGTAAATAGTAATATGGAATTTACATCTATGTTTGTTATAGTGAAGAAAACTTAAAATGCAATGTATAAAACAAAAATAAAAGAATAGTGATTCTGGTGAAAAAAATGTAAAAATGTTCATTAAATTCTTTTGAACCACATGTAAACAAATCTAATTATTAACTGCCAAGAAAGCATCAGAATAGCCCTAGGTGATTGATAGCCCTTACTATCTTCTAGAATGAAGAGAGAGGGAAGAGGAAGCATTTAAGAAAATGCATAAGAAAGAAACGTGAGGAGACGAGAAAGGCTTGAACATTGCTAAATAATCCTACCAGAGAGAATTTAATGACCTAACAGCAGCATTCCTTCCACCATCCATGATCAAGAAATGAGGGATTATAAGAAAAAGTAATCCTACTAATTTATCTTTGACAAATTTCATGCTTAAGTGAGATTTGGGTTATTATTATTTTTATTTTGTTTGGGGAGGGGGGGTTCCACAGGAAGCAAGGGCAGGATTGAGGTTTGAAACCTGGGCTAAAAGAGGCTTCCTGAGTTCTAGCCTATTCCTCATCTTTTACTCATGTTAAAAATCACAAGGATCAGTCTATCATTGATGGGCATTTGGGTTGGTTTCAAGTCTTTGCTATTGTGAACAGTGCCACAATAAACATACCTGTGCAAGTGTTTTTATAGTGAAATGATTTATAGTCCTTTGAGTATATACCCAATAATGGGATTGCAGGGTCAAATGGTATTTCCAGTTCTAGATCCTTGAGGAATTGCCACACTCTCTTCCACAACGGTTGAACTAATTTACACTCCCACTAACAGTGTAAAACTTTCCCCATTTCTCCACAGCCTCACTAGCATGTGTTGTTTCCTGACTTTTTAATAATTGCCATTCTAACTGGCATGAGATGGTATCTCATTGCAGTTTTGATTTGCAATTCTCTAATGGCCAGTGATGATGAGCTTTTTTTCATATGTTTCTTGGTCACATAAATGTCTTCTTTTGAGATGTGTCTGTTCATATCCATTGCCCACTTTTTGATGTTTTTTGTTGTTGTTGTTTGTTTTTTTCTTGTAAATTTAAGTTCCTTTTAGATTCCGGATATTAGCCCTTTGTCAGATGGACAGATAAAAATTTCCTCCCGTTCCGTAGGTTGCCATTTCACTCTGTTGACAGTTTCTTTTGTTGTGCAGAAGCTCTTTGCTTTAATTCGATCCCATTTGTCAATTTGGCTTTTGTTGCAATTGCTTTGGTGTTTTAGTCATGAAGTCTTTGCCCTTGCCAATGTCCTGAATGGTACTGCCTAGGTTTTCTTCTAGGGTTTTTATGGTTCTAGGTTTTACATTTAAGTCTTTAAACCATCTTGAGTTAATTTTGTATAAAGTGTATAAAGAAGGGGTCAAGTTTCTGTTCTGTGCATATGGCTAGCCAGTTTTCCCAGCACCATTTAATAAATAAGAAATCCTTCCCCTATTGCTTGTTTTTGTCAGGTTTGTTGAAATTCAGATGGTTGGAGATGTGTGGTGATATTTCTGAGGTCTCAGTTCTGTTCCATTGGTCTATATATCTGTTTTGGTACTAATAGCATGCTGTTTTGGTTACTGTAGCCTTGTAGTATAGTTTGAAGTCAGGTAGCATGGTGGCACATATATACAATGGAATACTATGCAGCCATGAAAAAGAATGAGTTCATGTCCTTTGCAGGAATATGGATGAAACTGGAAGCCGTCATTCTCAGCAAACTAACACAGTAACAGAAAACCAAACACCGCATGTTCTCACTCATAAGTGGGAGTTGAACAATAAGAACACATGGACACGGGGAGGGGAACATCACACACCAGGGCCTGTTGCAGGGTTGAGGGCAAAGGGAGGGAGAGCATTAGGACAAATACCTAATGCATGTGGGGCTTAAAACCTAGATGACAGGTTGATAGGTGCAACAAACCACCATGGCACATGTATACCTATGCAATAAACTTGCACGTTCTGCACATATATTCCAGAAATTAAAGTAAAATTTAAAAAATTTGAAAAATTTTAAAAAAGAAATAAGTCAATCTGAAAGGACTACATACTATAATATTTCAACTACATGACATTCTGGAAAAGGCAAAATTATGGAAACATTAAAAAGACCAGTGTTATCAGGGATCTGCTGAAGAGAGAAAGGGAGAGATGAACCGGCATTTTTGGGGCAGTGAGACTATTCTGTAATGGTGGATAAATGTCATTACACATTTGTCAAAAGCTCTGGTATATACAACACAAAGAGTCACCTTACCATAAAGGACAGATTTTAGTTAATAATAATGTATCAACATGGGCTCATCAATTGTAACAAACATGCCACACGAAGGTAGGATGCCAACAGGATAAACTGTAGGTGAGGCAGAGGGAAGTGAGGGGTATACGGAACTGTACTTCTGTAAATCTAAAACTGCTTTAAAAAATAAAGTCTAGTAGTTAAAAAAGAATGCACTAATAAAGAACAATATGAATGAAAAACAAAATCACAGGGATCAGATAAATGTCTGCTCTGACTCATTCTTAGTGTTATTTTGCAAATTACATTATGAATGTGAGTTTCAGAAATGTAGTGGGTTCCTGCTGCAGGGTTTTTCCAGACATCCAAATGTATACAGCCCATCACTGCATTGTGGTGACTGGACTCACTCTTAGGAAAGAGTTAACAGAAACCTTTGTCTGGAAGTGGGCCTTCAAGTACCACAGAAAGATTTTAAATGGGGTTTGAAGTTGCCCAATTACGGTTTTCAAATGAATCAAAGATAAAGTCTCGTAATCTTCTTAGGACATGGTCTGAGGCTCTTTGGTGGGAAGAAGATGAGAACAAAGAGCAACTGCTTCTCTATATGGATTATTAAATAAGGAATAGCATCGGATATCACAGACATCGGATTAAACAAGCTCTGTTCACCCCTTGTCTTGATTTCCTTTTTGGTTTTGTTTTTGTTTTTTTCAAATGAATCCAGAAAATGCACAAAAGGCTTTTACTTCAAGGGAGTTGAAAGAATGTCCTTTGCCTCTTTGTTGCATTTGGCCTTTGTTCAGTGGACAATCAAAGAAGCAGAGATTTTTTTTTCTTCCTGAGCATTAAATTTCAATTCTCTAAAATAACTACTAAAAATTTAAATTTCTGAAAAATAGGTCTAAAGAAACTTAAGTTTTGTTTTTGTGAATGTAATTATAAATCCTAAGTATCTGTATAGATTCCAAGTATAATGGCTTCAAAACATGAGCAAACTCTCCCCAACCAGAATGGCCAGCTTGTTTTGTATATTTTCTGGGTGAAAACTGCCTTATGTATTAGAAGAAGCCAACAATTACCATACATAGAGGGAATGTCTATCTATTCTCTGAAGCCATATCTTACATAAAACTTGCCTTTTAAAAGGAGTAATAATTTCAGTAGGAGTGACCTTTCCCTGTCCCAAACCTCCCCATGGCTTTGTTTGCCTCCTAAGACATTTTATTTGACCCTATGATTTAATACCCATTTCTGAGGAAAAGGAAATAAATAATGAGCATTACATCACCATATGTATTACCAAGTATTGTCCTACAAATGTACATATTCTGCCTCTCTCTGTGTCTTTTTTTTTTTTTTTTTTTTGGAGTCTGTGGGAAGATCAAGCTAGGATTTTAACTCAGACAGTCTAACTCTGCAACTTGCTTTGTTTTGTTTTGTTGTAGTTTGAAGTTTTCCCCCCAATTTTTTATTGTGGCCAAATACACAAAACATGAAATTTACAATCATAGTCATGTTTAAGTGTCCCATTCACAGTATTAAATACATTCATGATGTTGTGTGGCCATCGCCACTATCCATCTCTAGAACTCTTTTCATCTTGTAAAAATGAAACTCTGCACCCATCAAGCAAAAAGCCCCCATTCACTTTTTCTTTAGTCCCTGGCAACCACCATTCTACTTTCTAGCTCTATGATTTTGACTGCTCCAAGTACCTCAGACAAGTGGAATTACATAGTTTCTGTCTTTTTGTGACTGGCTTATTTCACATGGCATAATGTCCTCAAGATTCATCCATGTTGTAGCATGTGGCAGATTTTCTTTCCTTTTTAAGACTGTAAAATGTTATAGCTGCTATAAAAAAGTATGTCTGTTCTTTAAAAAAGTAAAAATAAAATTGCCATATGATCCAGCAATTCCACTCTGAGTGTATACCCAAAATAATTGAAAAGAGGGTCTTAAATAGGTATTTGTATACCCATGCCTATTATTCACATTAAAAAAATGGAAGCAACCCAAGTGTCTATGGACAGATGAATGGATAAGTAAAATGTGGTATTTATATACAGTGAAACATACATAGTCTCACAATTTTGATAAGAAGTCCTGAGAAGTCTTAGCATCCCCATTTTACCAGTAATGAAATCTCAGGGTTACAAAGTTTAACTCTTACAAAATCACATAACTTGTAGGTGTCAGAGTTGGGACTTGGACTAGTTCTATCTTTATCTGTAACAATAGCAATCATTTTACTCTTTTAATCTAAGGGTGGCAACTCTGTCTTATTTTCACAGATCCTATCATCTATATGTCAGTTCTGCCAGAATCTTTACTATGGAAATACAAGCGGTGCAAAAAGATGAGATTTCCATACACTAAATGCTACTAAATACTAACAGAACATGGGAAGGCTTATACATATCTGTGTTTAAGTAAAGAACATGTAAATGTTGGAAGCCTGCACCACCCAATTTAATTGAGCTAAAATATAAATATTTTCTTACCCAATAGCTTATTAAATCACTTGGAAAAAAAGGCTGTTGTCATTTCCTTGTTTGTTTTTGAGTGATTCTCTTCTTGTGCTCTACTTAAAAAAAAACATGGCATAGCGCAACGATCATGGGATTTGGACAATACTTGATTTAGGCTGCAATAAATTAGTCACTTACTCCATGTGTATTTTTGTATAAGTTATTGTTTTGCCTTAATATTATTCTCCTTACCTTCACATGAGAATGACAATAATTGCTTTACAGGGTTGTAATGAATATTAAATGAGATAATGAATAAAAAGCAATCGATGCTGAAGACATGAAAGTTTCACAGTTTATAAATTATAGGAACCCTTTGTACTAATTTTTAAGTACAATATAAAATTCCAGTTTTATGCTATTTTCAAATAATATGTCTCCTCTTGTAGTTTGAATAATCATGTTTTATATGTTCCTGGTGCCTGCTACAGTAAATATCACGTAGGGGTTATTAAATTACTACTAAATAAATTTAGTATCACTAGACTTCAATATTGTCTTGAAAGGGGAAACTTTTGAGATAATGCCTCTATTGCCACCAAAATAACTATCTCTGTCCTAGTTATTTTTCCCCCATTGACTTTGACAAATCCATGCTGGGGTCATTAACTAACTACTTAGAGTATATATATCTTACTTTCTCAAAATTAAGGGGCTGTACCTTGGATCAGATTCTCCAGAAGCAGACCCTGATATGAGAGTCATTTATTAAGACAGTGCTCCAAAGAGAAATAGATAAAATAGCAGGGAAGACAGGAGAGAAAAAAAGAAGAAGCCAAGTAAGGATGCAATTTTAGGCAGAGTCTCAGCCTCAGCCTAATACCTCGGTTAGCTCTGAAGTATAGATTACACATTAAAACTCGCCTAAACTCCCTGAGAGAAAGCCGGGCTTTCATAGTCTTGAACCAGCCTCCTACTGGATTTGAGCTCCTACTGATTCGAGGAAGGGGGATTGTAAACAGTAAAACAATTCTAATTTCTGTGCATGCATTCAGAAACAGCTTCAGTAGCCAATGACAGTCAGATAAGAAGTTTGTAGGTACAAAATAGAAGACACAGAGATTGCCAACAGGCACACCGATCCAGTAAGAAGGAACAGAGGAAACATGAACAGAGCACTGATAGTGTCTACAACTGACCTCAAAACAGACCTCAGTTTGTTCCAGTGTCTGCTTCATGATTACCTACGGAAATTTCATGATAAGAGTCTCAAACAAAGTTTAACACTAATGTGTTTTTCTTTTTTCCCCCCTGTTAAAACTCATCCTTTCAGGGAAAAGATCAAACCCTAACAAGAGGGAAAACTTTGGTGTGGAAATACATGGAGCTTTTGAAAATTTGCAGAGCAGAACCATTCATCTGTCTAGACATACAGGTTTATACTAAGACCAAACCTGCTCAGTTCCAGACTTCCTGGGCTGGTTCACATGACAATGATACTCCTAACAAAATTCACATGGGTTTTCTTGGTTTTCAAAGTCTTTTTCCCTTTATTATCCTAACTGAGCCTCTCATAGTCCTGAGAGTCTGCCAGGTCAGGTATTAGTGGTTACATTTGGCAGCCAGGGAAACTCAAGTTCAGGGAGGTGATGTGATTTATTCAAGCTTTCAAAATAGTGAAGTGGAAGAACTAAGTCGCATATTTATCATGTTGTCTTCAAATCTAGTTTTCTTTCCTTTTATATGTTAGCAAGCACAAATGTCAACTCAAAACATTATGTGTCCACAAATACAGCTTCATAGTTTCTATAGCATTTTCATTTTTAGCTCTGATGCCAGTCCCCATAAGCCAGTGAAATGGATCCAATAAGACATAACTAACTTCAGTTTCTGTACAGTCTGCCATGTCCCCATCATTTCCTCTCTCAAAATATTTAGCAGAGATTGGTGCAATGATGAATAATTATTTATATTCTCGTTTGTCATTAAGCTCTGTGATGGCAAAATCTTGATTGGATGTGTTTTGTTGACTTTTGAAACCCTACTTCCTATCTCCATGCCAGGCACAAGATAGATGCTCACTAGGAAACTGCTGTTTAATGAAGCAGTAGATCAAGGCCATAGCAGAACATCAATAAACATTAGCTCTCATTCATCCCCTTATTTCCAAGCCCCAAGCCTGTTCCAATTTCTGTCTCATATTTATCTATGGATATTTTACCACTTTGGCTAATGAATCCTTCACCTAAATGTTACTTCCCGAGGTCATTTACAACAGTTTCATGAGAGACTAACATTCCTTGTCCTGGCCACTCTCTTCATGACGCGATTTGAGGGTATTTTTTTCTTTTTTAATTTCAACTTTTATATTAGATACAGGGAGTACATGAATTCGTTACATGGAAATATTGTGTGATGCTAATGATTGGATTATGAGTCCCATCACCCTGGCAGTGAGCATAGTACCTGATAGGTTGTTTTTTAACCCACCACTCTCGCAAGCAGTTTTCTTAATAAAGCTCTCTTTCATTCATTTTTCATCCCATTAACAGAGGGTAGGGTCAGGGGTTAGAAAGTAAAACAGCAACCAATTATCGGGTTATATATGTATATATATGTAGATATATATATATATATGAATGTCTAACTATCAGTGACACACAGAATAGGATTTTTCTTATATCCATTTCATATATAATAATAGTTTACCTATTATATAGCAGAGAGAATGGCACCATGCTGACTTAGACACAAGCTCTCTCCTTGAGGAAAGTATATCCTAGAAAAAAAACACAAAAGTATACAAAAATAATTTTAAGAAAATCTGTCAAGTGATATTGTATGATATGTCCTGTGACTATGAACACTAATAGGACGGGCAAGTAGTTTACTGTCACCATAGCCAAAGATGATTTCATACCCACTTCTAATCTAAGCCCCAGCTCCAAAATTTAGTAACTGTTTAAGCAGTAAGTAAGGTATGGATGATATCTCTGCAAGAGGAAACTGCATGAACAATGATACTGGGGAGCCTTTAAAAACTGGTGATGAGTAAGCTGAGTTTAAAAAGATGAGTGGGCCAGGAGTGGCGGCTCACACCTATAATCCCAGCACTTTGGGAGGTCGAGGTGGGTGGATCACCTGAAGTCAGGAGTTCGAGACCAGCCTGGCCAATATGGTGAGCCCCATCTCTACTAAAAATACAAAAATTAGTCAGGCGTGGTGGCATTCTCCTGTAGTCTCAGCTACTTGGGAGGCTGAGACAGGAGAATTGCTTGAACCCAGGAGGCAGATGTTGCAGTAAGCTGAGATGACGCCACCCAGCCTGGGTGACAGAGCGAAGCTAGACTCCATCTCAAAGAAAAAAAAAAAAAGATGAGTGGACGTTAGCCGGTTAGGTAAAAGAAGAAAGGGCTGAGGAAATGGGGAAGGGGAAGCATAGGATGTTAACGGTGTGAACGGGAACCATGTGGAGTTCATTATTACTGAAGTTTGAATTAGAAGGACAAGCTGTGACCAGAGTTTAGGATAGAGGGGAACTTAGGTGCTGGGCCTGACAGTTTGCATTCCACGCTAAAGAGTTTGAACTTTATCTTGGGTGGCAAGGAGTGGAGTTGTTGTTCATAGCCTGATTTTCCAAAATCTTGGTGAAGAATCCATGGAGTTATTTTGGCCATGAAAAGACTAATGTTCCAAACCTCTCTCTCTCTCTCTTTCTCTCTCTCGCACACACACACCCCCCTAAAAACACACATGCACACACACACACACACACAAATACATAATCTCTTCCCAGTACATAAAGGATTTTATAGTTTTATTGAAGTTCAAATAATTTCAACATACACTTAGTTCTTAAGAGAAAATAAGAAAGAGTAGATACGCAAAAAAGACTTGAGATGATGCAAAATCAAAGGTACAAATATAATTGTTGTGGGTATACACAGTAATATAAAGAAGGAAAGGGTGTGTATAAGTGGAGAGGTATGCTAGGAAGATATGTTTGAGGTTCAGGTAAAGTTTGTCTGTGGCTGGAGCACAGGTAAACTGGCCCAGTAGGTGGGACCATGTTTACTGCCACAGGTAATTTTGTAATTTTCTTGAAGAAGTAGGAGAGGAGAGGTATTCAGAATTTTAAGTAGAACAATGATAAAAGCACGGGTTTGCATTATAGAACGACTACTTATTTCAAGCAATTTGGAGAATGGGTGCCTTGTTAATTGACTGGAGGCAGAGTCCACTAAGTGTGCCCTCAAAACAGTCCATACTAGAGATAATTAGTTTTGAATTAAAATAAGCATGAGGGGGGACAATATTTCTCACACACGTTGAAGAAAAATTAGGCCGAGCATGGTGACTCACACCTGTAATCCCAGTGCTTTGGGCAGCTGAGGTGAAAAAATCTCTTGAGTTCAGGAGTTTGAGATCAGCCTGGGCAACATAGCAAAACTCCATCTCTACTAAAAATAAAAATTAAAAAAATTTAGTCCCAGCTACTCAGGAAGCTGAAGCGAGAGGATCACTTGAGCCAAGAGGTTCAAGGCTGCAGTGAGCTATGATCACAACACTGCACTCAGGCTGGGCAACAGAGAGAGACCTTGTTGCTCAGGGAGTAAAGAAAAAAAAAGGAGGAGAGAAAGGAAAGGAAGGGAAGGGAAGGGAAGGGAAGGGAAGGGAAGGGAAGGGAAGGGAAGGGAAGGGAAGGGAAGGGAAGGGAAAGGGAGGGGGAGGGGAAGGGGAAGGAAAAGGGCAAGGGAAAGGGGAAGGAGAAGGGGAACGGGAAAGGGAAGGGCAAGGGAAAAGAAAAGAAATTAGCAAAATTCAGAAATTAATTGAATATGAGGCTATTTAAAGAATATCACAATAAGGATCAGTTTGGTAGCTGGAATGCCTGTGTAGGACTCCTTAGTTACATAGCACATGGAAGACCCCTTTAAGTTACGTTTTTGGGATATTTTAGGGTGTATAGTATAGTTTAGTGCTATTACATTTCTGTCAGGCTAAGGGCCCAGTGGCTAGAATCTGCCTTAATCCAGTCACCCTTTCCCTCTCTTGATCTCCCAGGGAGAGATATCACAAAGACATGCTCAGTGGGAAACCCTGTGTCACTTTCTTCTTATTATAGAACTCTGGAAAATGAGGAAGGCGGATATGCTTTGTACTTGAGGTAGAAGGTGAATTACCATTGCCTTAGTTTGTGTGACTATAACAGAATACTATAGAATGAGTGGCTTAAACAACAAACATTTATTTCTCACAGTCTAGAGGCTGGAAGTCTGAGATCAGGATGCCAACATGGTCAGGTTCTTGAAGAGGGTCCTCTTCCTAGTTTATAGCTAGCTGTCTTTTCTCTGTATTCTCACATAACAGACAGAGAGAGAGAAAGAGAGAGAGAGAGAGAGAGAAAGTAGGCTTTTTCATGTCTCCTTTTATAAGGCCACAAATCCCATTATCAGGGTTTTACCTCATGTCCTAATTGTCTCTGAAAGGACTCTTCTCCAAATACCATCACACTGGGGATTAGAATTTCGATATATAAATTTGTGGGGAGCACAGACATTCAGTCCATAGCAACCATTTCCCTAAATTTAAAGTTAAACCTAATCATGTCTCTAGAACTTGAGACCACTGCACAGCCAGTGTACAGGCTAGAGGGAGAGAAAAGGGAGTTATATATTAAAGAAGTTAAGAAATAAGAAAATAAGAAATAATAAGAAATAAGTTAAATATTTGATGGCTGTGCCTAATCTGAGAGAGAGTCCATGGTAAGAGATAGCACTAGGCAAAGCCACACTGGATGAACTTCAAACAAAACAAATAAGAAAAAAAGAAATTAAAACAAAAACAAAAACAAAAATATTATGACAAATAGTGAACTTACAAAAAGCAGAAAGAAAATTATAGTGAATCTTTGGGTACTTATGACCCAGTTTTAATAATTATCCAAATAAGGCCACTAGTATTTCATGTGCCAAGTCCTACACAATTATGTTGTTGAATATCCAGGACAGCAAATCAGTGTACCTATAAGCTCTCCAGTATGCATATCTAAGAAATACCTCTCACCCACAATGACATTTCAGTCTCTTGGAATTCTGATCCAAAAAGATAAGCTAGATCCTTCTCTTTAGACAAGAGTAGGATGTGGCGATAACCTTTTCATTCTTTCCCCTACATCCACACAGGACATCCAATAGTACATTACACCTGGAACTTGTGACTTCAGCTTCATCTCAAATAATTTGAAATCAGCATCCAAGTCTCACAATCACATTGTAATGTTGCAAAGAAAAGGAACACAGGATTTACATAACCATTTTTTCCAGAGTAATTTATAGGCATTTGCAAAGCAAAGTTTTTCAGAAGTGAAAGATTAACCACAGTACATTATCTTAAAATTCAGAACAAAACAAAACAAATTTTCAGTTCTCAAGCCTGTTAGATTTTCCTCTGCCCGATGTCACAAGTAAGGTCTTGCCTTTCTCACACCTACAGAATTAAAGTAGAGGAGAACGTGAGGCCAGTGAGGAAAATGACAGTGAAGAAATGAAATCCAGAGTGGTTGAATATCAGGTTTTTAGCTCCTGGTTCAATGATCCTGGAGCAGATTTCGGCAGAGGCCACCCCCAAGTCATGCTGAACAATGTAATTCTTCTATACACCTATGATAGATCTATCTATGAACAACTGAAGCAGTTCTGAGAAGTAATAGGCATTATATTGGCAATTATTATAATCATTATTATAAGGATAATCTTAAAATTCTCCATGGATTTGTAGCACATTATGGTGTTTTTTTCACATTTTAAATAAATCATTCATGACAAATTTAATAATGACAAAGTGAATAGCTGCTCCCTTGTCACAAAGTTGGAATTTTCAACATTTTAAATTGGGGCTGTTTGTACTCTAGTGATATGTACAGTGTGTCTTTTCAGGACTTTTATAGCAATGTGAGACAAACCCATTCTCGTTGATATTAGCGGGAGTAGATTAATCTCCCTGAGAACAACCACTACTGAGAACTTCTTACATGAGCCATTTCATTCAACCCTCACTCATTCCCATGAGGGGGATATTAATATCTAATTTTACAGGTAAAACCCTGGCCAAGTTAGACAATATCACCTAGAGAGCCTGGCTTCACATCTCAATTGAAGTTACTCTCTTGCTTCACATTTGATGTTCTCTTTGAATATCAATGTCTTCCGCATAGTATTCTTTCTGGGGGAATAATCTTCTTCCTTCTTCTCCTAGCTAAATCCTAATCATACTTCAGGTATTGACTTCTATATTACTTTGGGGAATACTTTCTAACCTCCCCTCTCTGAAGCTTTTAGATGCATACTTTTAATGCTTTCATATCTTTAGTAATTTTGTTTTCATATTAAAAAAGAAAACTCCAATAATCCTCTTCTACTTAACCAAAATATTACTTTAATCAACAATGTACATTTTCTGGGGAAAAAGGCATAGATGAACAGACAATAGACTATGATATCTTGACATTTTCCTGCTGCTACTTATAGTGCTTTTTTATTCAAATAAGTTGCATTTGTTTCCAAAATTCCTTATTACATTTGTACTTTTTACTGCAAATATTTATTGTATTTTATTGTTTCTGTAATATTTGATCAGAGCACAGAAAGAAAGAATTGATGCATTTTTGAAAACAAAATGGAATATTTTATAAAGAAGCAATGAAGAACATTGCAAAAAACTGTTCCTACTTTGGGTGAGCATGAAGCAATATAAAAGAGTGAGATAAATTCCAGATGGATGATGTACTTATTTTACAAGTGTAAGTTTTCATTCCGCTTTGATGAAGCTGAAATCAAAAATTGAATTATGTGTAATGCATTATGTGTGAGAATCATGTAATAAAGGCAAGTTTGAATTCTAATCAATAGGCACATATTCCAAGAAAATGTATTTTCCTTATATCCAAAGACTGATGAGTGGATATTTATACATCTAAATTAAAATTATTCTTTAACTTTTGAATACTCATTTTGATCCTCAGCCTACCATGTTTTTAGTTTTGCTAATCATATCAGTCAGTGTTCCTGCAGGAAACGAATGGAACACAAGGATGATTTAATTAATGAGAATTTAATGAAAGGCTGTTTGCAAAGGTATGAGCCAATTTAAGGAAACCAACAATGGATACATCTAACTTGTGGCAGCAGCAGGATGCTTTTCTCATCCTTAGACCTAAAGGGAAAAGGAAATAAAATAAAGTTACTAGAGCTAGGCGAGATATGGAACCTGTAAAGAGAAGCTGCTTAAAATAGGAACTGTAGCACCAGGTAAAGGGATGCAATCCTTGCCAAAACCAGAGCTATGCAGAGAGAGAGAGATGAGAAAGAAATACCCTGACTTCTCTTTCCTCTGGCTCTCCAGGCTCTGGCTGGTGGCTCCCATTGATCCAAACTCAACTGGTGTCCAAAGGAGTCTGGATAATGCAACCCACAGATACCAGCCCTCCAGCGTCCTCAGTAAGGCAGAAAGGATGGAAATGTATGTGGGTGATATAATAACCAATCCACTGAACAAGTACCAGTCTCTAATGCGACAGACAAGTCATTTTCCACTCAATTCATTTACCATCTACCTTCTTTTTTAGATTGTAAAATGAGCTCTGGAAAATGAACAATATCCTCAGCTTCTTATGAGCTAGAGTGAACATAACTAAATACATCCCATAGTGTGGACATCACTCAAAGTTTGTTGCCTTACGAATGATTTGGAAGGAATGAGAGCTCAAGTTTAAGATGGAATTTACTTTTTCTTTATTTTTATTTTCGTGCAAGATCAGCATATAAATTAGTGACAAGCAGTGGTTTAAGAGATTAAATTTTGTCCATCTATTTAGTTTCTGCAAACCCTGAAAGACTGATTTGCTAGAACTGATTTTGTTTATCAGCAGCATGTATTGTATTAGAACTGTTACCCTGATGGGAGAAGCATTATTGCTAAGGCCCTCAGCTGTATGGTCCCTTCAGTAGAAAAGTTAACTTAATTAGTTCTCAAGACAATACTACATCTTCTGTTGTTCATCACTTTTTCCCTTTCATCTTCTACAACCCTATGCTAATTTATTTTACCATGCTCACAAAATAGCTCCAAAAAGTAAATTACATACTCTCACCGTGCGGTTGATTTATAGTGTTTTCCTAGAAGAAAACAACTCATGTAAAACTCTAAGAATTAGCCATCCCTATGTTATTTTTCTCAATATATTTTATCTTCTCTCCTTTGCAATAGCACTGTGTCCATTCACTTATATATGTCTCTAAGCATTAAGGCCTCAAAAAGTATTTTTGTTTTTATGCCTTAGATTAGGTAGAAAGTTAACAAATTTGAAAAATTTGTTGAAAATAAAATTGAATGGGTTGGGAGACAGATTTTAGTAGACAGAAACTGTTAGATCTAAAAGATATCTTACATATATTTTGTCCAAACCCACTATTTTTTAAATCAAGTGTCCGAGGCTCAAAAAGGGGAATTACATTGTCTATAATAATACAGAACCCCATATGGAAAATTCAGTTCCTCTGACAAGTTACACTGGCAGGATTTCAAAGTTGTCCCTTTCTAGCTGGGTTCTTTCATTTCCAGATCCAACTCTCCGAACAGCAACCAAGGTACAAGCATGGGCTTCCTTTGACAACATGTTATTTTACTGCAATGTGGAAATTTGAAGCCAGTTTCTCCCAGTCTCAGGTTACCATAAGCATCTCTTTCTATTCCATCTTTTTCTTAGTGATCTAACAGACCAAAACAGATTCCCTTAACCCCTAAGGTTAAGGAAATAAAAGTTACCTACAGGTTGAGGATTCAGGAACCGGCTGGCATGACAAATTTTTAAATTCCTGCCACTGTAAGAAAAACCACACCCTTGCTAAACTCCCTAACAATAGGAGTTAGCAGGCTGATTTACAATCCAGACCACTATAACTCTGATTGTATAGGGGCCCGATAAACTTCTCCTCTCCTCTCTCCTCCCTTTTCCTCACCTCCCCTCTCTTCATCTCCTCTCCTCTGCTCTCCCTTTTCTGGGACAGAGACTCACTTTATTGCTCCGGCTGCAGTGCCGTGTGGCATGATCATAGCTTACTGCAGCCTTGTCCTCCTGAGCTCAAGTGATCCTTCTGTGAGCCATCCCACCTGTCCCCCTTATAAACAATCTTTTCTGATAAGCTATTACAGACTAGATTTTAAGCCAATTGCAGTCAGCAGCTGCACTGAAAATGTCTTTATGTCCTATATTTCATTATTGACTTAATGAGCCAAATGTCACCCCATTTTAATGCTAAATCTCCATCACAAAGTGAACATGGGATATATGTTATATATGTTTACCCAATGAACATGCACTTGGCTCCCCTCCTAAATATGCATAGCTTTTTCTGAAAACCTGCTGAATATGTATAACACCAGCCAGCCCTTTGAGGCATAAAACCCAACCTCTCTCTTCCCCTCTTAGAAGAGAGAGAACCTTCAGTCCACACTGGAGATTTTCTCTTCATGGCTTCCAAACTGATATTCCCAATAATGCTCCCCCTCCTACTATTTAACCACCAAGATTGTCTTTTTGATGACACTTTTCTATCTCAGTGTTTTCTTACATTTTAAAAAATCTCCCAGACAGTAAACAGAGTAGTAATAGAAGGTGCTAAACATATAGCATTCTGTGTAAAAAAAAAAAAAGATAAAAATAAAACAATATTCCATGTCATATATCCATGCCTAAGGGTTTTTTCACTACTTTTTCGCTGTTGTTGTTTTTTTTTTTTTTAGCATCTTCCTACGAGTCAAATGAAGTTTCATGTTATATATTTAAGGAAAATATTGAAAACAAATATAAAATAATTTTATTTCTATCACTTACTTTGTGTGTTATTAAATGAGGAAAATGCTAAAAGAATTAACACAGGAAAACCCAAACCTCAGTCATGTGGAGCACAGATGCAATTTCCACAAAATTAAATGCCTCAAAATAGTCATGACTTCTTTACAACTCTAAGGATTAGATCAGGGACTTCTGACTCCCCTTTGTTCTTCCACATTGTGTTGAGAACTATGGAAATACGTGTTTACAAATTGTTCTTTTATATTTTCTACTTATCTAAACCCCCCAGTTGGGAGTTTGAACAACAGAATTACAGGAAACCAACTCTGGCAGCTAAGCATGCAGACATAATGTCTACAATATGCGGAATGACAGTAGGGGCGGAAATCAAGAACACTGGAACTGGGTCCAGAGAGGCAGTGCTTGCAATGGGAGCGGTGGGGAAGTGAGGGAGGCCTGGAGGGGAGAGGTGTGGGGCTCAGAAAGTGGCTCAGAAACTGCCCTCTCTGAAGCTTTTAAAGTATTAAGCCTCTTCCTACCTATGGCCTTAGTTTCTGGGTCACGTTTTCTCTGAAATGTCCATGATTTTCTTAATTGGCAACTATTTAAGAAATCAAATAAACTATCTTTAAAATTAGTATCAAAACAACACACACACACATGCACACACGTGTGAACAGGTAGCTCTTCAGAGGAGTAATGGCAAAGAAGTTTCATCTCAGGTGGTGATGCAGAATCGTCGTTAAGTGTAGTAGACACAGCTATTTTGAGAAAGACTCTAAAACTACTCACAGAAATTATGGGCGTGACACACACACACATACATCCACTTGCATACAGGCCTTTACAAGAGTGTTAGTGTTAGCTGTCTAACACTTGCCTGGCATGGACTACGTTATGTTACATATGTTGTCTTATATGCACGTGTGTTTAAGTATTTTCCTTCATGATATATGTCTGGCGTGATCTTAAATACTTTGCAAATATAAACCTGTTTAATTCTCCAAACAACTTGTAAGGTAGGTATTATTATTTCAGTTTTAGACGTGAAGAGACTGAGACATCCATCCAAGGCTGCATATTTAGGAAGTAGCAGAACAAGATTTTGAATCTGGAGACTATGACTCCAGACCTTACAGTGCTGATCACTCTATGAGACTGCCTCTCATAAACCAGGATTTCAAGAAATATTTGTTGAGTACATGCCTTGAGCCATGCTCTACTTTTGGCACCAGGATAACAATGATGAATCAATCATAGATCCAGTTCTCCCGATGCTTAATTCTAGCTGCAAAGACAGGGATAGATAAATGAGCCGATACATTACAGGATTTCAGATAAAATATCAAACAGATCAAAAGAAGAAATACAATAGAATAATGACAAAGAGACCTTTGAGGAGGTGGTGTATGAAATGAAATGTGAATGGAGATGAGGAGCCGTCCTTGTGAGGTAGAGCGCTCCAGAAAGAGGACGCAGTCAGTTCAAAGCCTTGAGGCATCAATAAGCGTTGCCTGTTCCAGGAACAAAGAGAAGGACTGTGTGGCTGGAGAGCCTCAGTGAAGAGGAGCAGGAGTTAGAGTGAAAAAGCTGTTCTGAGAATAATTTTTGCATGATCTAGTGGGTCACATTAAGGAGCTGAATAATGTTTTCCATGAACAGAGTAAGGGAGACACCATATGAAATTTGACTTATTATCCTCATCTTTTGTCTGAATACTCACTTTTGGTTTCAGTAGGTTCCTTCCAGCAATTGAGCTTCTCTTTAAGACTTTTGGAGTACTTATTAATGTAGTTATTTAGTTTCATGTGGCTTAATCTGTTGTCTGAATTAAGATTCTGATGTCTTATGTGGGAAAACACTCTTCCCGTCTAAACAGTAATGCCCAGATCAACTTCCAAATCCAAAACGGGACTCTGAAGACCCTGTTCCTATCTCCAGGTGATTAATTAAAATGAGGGCAGCATCAATAATGAAAGAATTACCTATTTAGAAAGTACATAATGGAGTGCCCCACTCTTGGAGCTTTATTACATGGTCTTATTCTTCAAAAAAAAAAAAAAAGAAAGAAAGAAAAGAAAAAGAAAATAAATCTCTGCCTGTACAGTTTGTAGATACTTCCAATTTATTTAGATTGGATCAATTGTTCAGAACAAATTATGGAGTTCAGAACTTTAAAAAATAACTTATAGTTGAATAAATGCACAATTTTAAGTTTGAGTTATATGACTATTCAAAATCTAAGACGCTCATATTAAACTACCTGCATTGTATGGTTTGGCTAATTGTTGTCAGGATGTAAAGAATTTCCTCTAGTCATTCTTTTTCTCTTAAAATTATATTCCAGGTCTTAAGAGAAATAAATATGGTTTATGTTTGATAAAAGTGAAGACTGAGATATTTTTATAAAACAGGGAGGAAAAGGAGCAAATATGAAACATCATTTACACATAAGGATGATCAATTCTTAATAACAAAACTCTCCGGAGTCAGTAACTTAGTTTGTAAAAAGCAATGGCCTTGACATCAGGATGTTTGAGTTCTAGACTCTAGTTCATAAATTATACATCCTGTAATCATTTCATAATAAGAAAAATTAAAAATTTGAGCAAAAGTGTATTTACTTACAGTTTAATAACACTGATGTAACATACTTCAAAAAATATCCCAATAAACTATGTTTCATTTTTTTCAAACCTAATTGTTCTCCATTGTATTGTAAATAGCAGAGATCATGTCCATCAAAATTGAGCCCTCTGGGTCAACATATAGTAGCTATTCAATAAATGTGCTGGTGAATTTTTCTTAAATTAATGAAGGAGTAAATAAATGCTGGATATAGAAATGAAGAAAGTTAGCTAGAAGGAATAAGATCTAGTGTTCTGTTGCACAATTTGGCAACTACAGTTAATAATAATTTATTGTTTATTTCAAAATAACCAAAAGAGTGGAATTGGAATCCCTAATCAAAAATGTAAATGCTTGAGATGATTCATATCCTAATTACCCTGATTTGATCATTTCACATTGTATATTTATGTCAAAATACCACAGATATATATACAGCTATAATAGATACATAATAATTTTAAATGAAAAATGTTAAAAACAAATAAGTAAATGAAGAAATAAAAATACAAACTTAATTTTATATTTGGGAGATATTTAATTGGTTAGTAACTTCATGGAACTGGGATTTGTTTTTCAAAACATAAACTGTTGGTTTATGCATCTTCTACAGAATTTCTAAATGCTATATTTAAGATACCTTATCTAAAGTTTAATGACCTAATGAAGTATTTCAGGTGAAAACATTGTATAAGCTAAGAAATATATATAAATGAGTTGCCAGTAGCACATGACTACTGTGTCAACCAGCTTTGCCTTTTCCCTCCAGATATGCCTCCTACCCTTCTTATTATTATCTTAATTCCAGGAGTAGCATCTGTGAGTATACCAATGGCTTTCTCTGTCCTTGTGCTTCTGGGTGTGACAGGACATGGGACCCCCAGTTGGAGAGCAGAATAGGGAGTTGATTAAGGTCAGAATGCATATTTATTATTTTTGCACAGTCCATTAAAAATAAACTTTTTTGAAACTACTGTATTTTGAGATTATCTTTTCCTTTGGACCCTGACTTATAAAGTGCGTATACCCTCAAAACCTCTAACCCCACTTCCTGCTCCCAAAATAGACTCTCCAGAAAATTACTATAAGAGAAGCCTAATAAACTAAAAATACTATGTGTAGATTAGTATATTTTAGTGTTTAGGATTCAAGTTCTGAGGCTCAAAAACCTTGTCTGAATTTTTTCATCATGAATTGTCAGGAGAAAACTGAAGCTTAGACAAGCTAAAATTCATTATCTAACTTGTGTTAACATTCATTGAATATTATCTAGATGCAAAAGGTTTGGCTAAGGACTTCTGCTTCTTGATGGTGTTGTTGGGCATGCATATGATAAAATGTGTGTTTATTTTAAAATTTAATTATTAAAAAAGCCACTATAAGGGTAAAGTAATAATAATACTAATAAGCACTTTATTCTATGAAGCCTTGTTTTCGTTAGCTTCCTTGTCATCAAGGGAATGTTGGTACATTCCAAAGAGATGTTCAAAGAAACTTTAATGAATAGTCAATTTATAAGATGTGACAGTAAAGCATCTTGGGATGCCACCACCAGCAAAAATGTAGATAAGAAGCAAGGGAGACAGAGGGCAAGGAAACCCAGTGTGTGTAGTCTGCAGACATCATCCTCCCAGGGCACAAAGCAGGAAGTAGAATAATGACAGTAGATTTAGAGACTCCACAGAGAATTCGTAAAGTAGAATATATCTGTGAATTTGGACTCAAAAATTTCAAAATAATGATTGTTTGGAAACTATGTTGTAGACACAGACTCCTAAGAGATTTCCTAGAAGCTTGTTAATTTCTAATTCTACTGCTAAGGACTTAAGACAGTTGGTGAACAACTCTTAGTGACGTGTTCTCTAGTCTAGGCCCAATGGACCATCACCATCTGAAGTCTGCTGATGAACAAATTGGTCTTTGAATTCATTTTTGACAAAACAGTTGGAGTGAAATAGAAAGTCATTTACCACAAACATACCCCAACTAGTCACCGCAATTCAAGGAAGTTTTTATAGAAATGTCCCAATTGATGAGTAGTATCTTAGCCTCAACTTGTATAGAGGCAATGAGGTTTACTATCATGGTGCTCTAATTTGGCTTCACTGTGATTCAATGAGAGTCTTTAAAAACTTCCAGTATCCTGCTTGCATATTAGATAAATTAAATCAAAACCTCTTCAGAAAATATGTCAGTATTTATGAACTTCCTCAGGTGATTGTCATGTACATTAAAAGTCGGGAGCCATTGATGTAATGCGGGATATCTCAACCTCAGCATTATTGATATTTGTGCCATATAATTCTTTGTTGTGGGGGGCTGTCCTGTGCCCTGGATGATGTTTAGCAGCATTCCTAGCCTTACCTACTAAATGACAGTAGTACTCTCCACCCCATAATACCAACAAAAGATGTCTCCAGACATTGTCAAATGTCCCCTGGGGCAAAGTTATTAATTCCCAGTTGAGAACCAATGGTGTAATGAACATAAGTAAGCAAAACTCAGCTATGTCTGAATCCAATTCCTTCCACCGTGGGATTAAGCCCCCTCCCACTGATTAATTATCTGAACAATCTGAGGTGTTAGTTTGTTCATCCGTATTTTGAGAATATGGTTTATAAAGTATGCAAAGCACCTGCTATGCCGTAGTTAGTGTACGATATCAGTTATCATTCTGCTTAAAATTTTCAATGATTAAGGAAAAACTCAGTTGACATTTTGAGTACTGGATGATATTTTGAAAGGTACACATTTTTAACCTTGGCAAAAAAAGAAACAAAACACTGTTCTGAAAATAGGCTAGAATTTTAAGATACAGAGATTCTGAAGTCACAGTCAGAGTGAATTCAGGGTAAACTTCAAGGCTACGCAGCTTAAGACATCACTGCTATTACTGGAGAGTGATTCCCAGGCTAGCTTTATTTATCAATTATCAGGAATATTGTCAGAGCAAAGCATGCCTTTGCCAACCAGTGGTTTTAAACTTGTTGGTCAAATGATATATAAACCATGATAGTACAAAATACACTTGCCACTCTTCCAGAGTAAAACCTTTTACAGGGCAAACTAGAAGCACTAATTTTCCCAAGGTCCTTTTATAAATGGCTTGTGAGTGATTGTAATTTTGACTTGATTTTTGTCACCTGCATAACTGTAGTGGTTATCTTATTAAGTAAAATGGAATAAGCAAAAACAGAGGACTGATTTGTTTAGAAAAGAAATCTATTTTAGCATTTTGTTCTTATTTAAACCATGCATACTATGGTGTGGCTCATGACTGTTAATTAAGGGAATTCTTTTCACTTCAGATCAGGAAATGAGAGTGAATTTAATAAAAATAAATTATTAAACAGCTATTTTTTTTCCCCTGAAGGTGGCCAAGGACATTCCAGTCTTTTGAGGATATGATTGGTCTAGCATGCAATTGTGTTGCCATATACAAATTTCATCCCACACTTTTAAAAAACTACCCTTTTAACATTTCTTCAATGCCTACCAAGTTATAGGAATGACTTTAGATGCAGTGGATTCAATAATGATGTTGTGGGATGAAGGGGGAAACACAAATGTTTCTGTCCTTGTGAGATTCTATATTTTGAAGAAGTCATAAATTAATTAAATAACTACACAAATTCAAGCTCTATTATTTTTTAAATAACATTTTTATTGAGATATGGTTCACATACTATAGAATTATAGTATAAATTATATACTTTTAAAGTATGTAATTTAGTGGTTTTTACTGAACTGAAAGAGTTGTATATAACTACCGTCTGATTTTATAACATTTTCATGACTCCATTAAAAAAAAGCCCATACACCTTAGCAGTCGTTATTCATCATGCTCCCCTTTCCCTCTACAGCCTCTGGCAAAAATTATATTAATTAATATTCTTTCCATGTCTTACAGATTTTCCTTTTTTGGGCATTTCAGTTAAATGAATTTATACAATATGTAGTCTTTTGTCTTTCTTCTTCCACTTCATATGATATTTTCAAAGTGCATTCATGTTGTGCCATGTATCAATACTTCATTCCATTTCTTGACTGAAAAATATTCGGTTGTATGAATATGCTATATTGTGTTGATTCATTCATCAGTTTATAGATATTTGGGTTATTTCCACTTTTTGGCTGCAAAGAACAGTGCTGCTATTAACATTGATGTAGATGTATGTTTTAAATTATTTTGAGTGTATTCCTATGAGTTCAATTGCTTAGTCATAAGCAACTCATGTTTAACATTTTTAGTTTTCCGAAATGAATGTGTCATTGCTAAGTCCCACCAGTGGCATACAAAGACTCCACTTCTCCACATCTTCACCAGCTTTTGTCATCTCAGTGTGTGTCTTGTGGTTTTGAGTTGCTTTCTCTAAAGACTAATAATGTTGAGCATTTCTTCATGTGCTTATTGGCTATTTAAATCTTTTTGGGGGAATATCTATTAAAATTCTTTGCCTATTTTTAATTGGGTTATTTATCATTTTGTCATTGAGTTGAAGGAGTTTTGTTAAATATTATTGATACAAGTCCTTAAGTCCTTTGTCAGATATATGACTTGCAAAGTTTTTTTTATTTGTTTGGTTGTCTTTTCTTTTTTCTGAGGGTATCTTTTGGGGCAAAATATTTTTAGTATAGATGGAATCCAATATATCTATGATTTCTTTTGTTGCTTGTGTTTTAGTGTCATATATAAGAAAACATTGTCTAATCCAAATTTAAAATCAGGAATATTGTTTTTCCTCTAAATGCTGCTTTAGCTGTATTTCACAAATTTGTGTATGTAGTGTTCTGTGTTCATTTATCTCAAAATGTTTTCTAATTTATCTTACTTCTCCTTTACTCATTGATTACTTAGGAGGGTGTTGTTTAATTTCAATGTATTTTTGAATTTCCCTAATTTTTTTCTCATATTGCTATTTCATTTTTTTTAGTAAAAGAACATTTTTATATTAATTCAACCACTTTTAATTTCTTTATTTTGCATCTTATAGTGTATCTTAGATAATATTCTTTCTTTACTTGGGAAGAATGTATATTCTGCTGTTGAGTGTGGTGTTGTGGGTGTTATCTGTTAAGACTAAAGGTTTTATAGGGTTGTTTAAGTCTTTTATATCTTTGTTAACTTCTTAGTATCTGTGGTATATGTTATTGAAAGTAGAGTAATGGTATCTTTGTGTGAATCTCTGAGTTATCTCACTTGAGGTCTGTGGAGCTCTTGGATATGTACATTAATGTTTTTCATTAAATGCATCAAGTTTTCAGAAATTATTTCTTTAAATATCTTTTCTGTTGCTTTCTCCTTTTCCTCACTTTTTGAGATTTCCACTATTTATATATTGTTGTCTTTGAAGCTATTCTAATGGTTTGATGCTCTGCTCATTTATTTTTCATTCTTTTTTTTTTTCTGTTCTTTGTATTACATAATATCTACCAACCTATCTTCAAGTTCACAATCCTTTTCTCTGCTAGTTCATAACTACTATTGAGCCACTGTAGTGAATTTTTCATTTCAGTCATTGTACCTAATGAATCTAGAATTTCCATTTTTTCTTTTTGGTTTGTAATTTATCTCTCTTTTTTCATATTATCTATTTGGCAAGACATTGTTCTTATACTTTAATTCTTAGATATAGTTTTCTTTAGTTATTTTTAAAACATATTTATAATAACTTATTTAAAGTCTGTCTAGTAAGTACAATGTGGGCTTCCTCAGGAACAGTGTGTATTGGCTGACTTTGTGTGTGTCGGGGGACACTATACTATTTTATTTCATGTTTTATATTTTTTGTTAAATATTTGACATTGTCATTAATATGATGCAGTAAATCTAAGAATTAGATTCCCTTCCCCAGTCTCCAGGGTTTGTTATTGTTGCTGTCAATGAAATTTTCATCTGAGGTGTGATTGGAGAAACAGGGCAGCATTCCAAAACATGGGGCCGAAATTCATTGTAGGTGCACCATTTGTGTAGTTCTCTGCTAGGCCTTGGGAACATAAACGGGACTAATTTATCTAGGAATATAATGATCTAGTGAGTTGAGAAGTTTAGAATGATTGTTATTCAGTCCATCGTGGTATGTGTCACCTTGAGAGAAAATGTGCCACCATGGCGTTTCAGATGCAGCCATCTCTATTTCTGTCTATACAAGTGTAGGTCCTGGGAGTTAAGAAAGCCTCTACAATGGCATTGTTCCCTAAGGAAAAACTGGATTTTCTGCTTGCACAAGAAACAAGGTATAATCAGGATATTCAAGATAGACGAGAACCATATATGTGGAGCCGTAGAGGTGGAAGTGGCCAAGGGGTCACATGGAAAGAACTGAGTTTGGAAAAGGTGGAAATGGCAATTAGGGTTATTGCCTTGATATACTTTATGTAAAACTAAAATTCACTGGAATCCTTGTTTTATCAATGGTGAAGTTGGAGTAGTAAATTGGACCAGTGTCTGTCTATACCTTACGTAAAACGGATACTTTCTGAAAATTAACTGTATTCTAGAAACTTTACATCGCCAGTACAAAATAGCCACATAAATTGGAAAAGATGGCAGCTCACTCAATCTGCAGATTTTCATTTCTCTTTTTCATTGTTTTCTGATGATATAAAAGAAATGGCAGAGTGGCATAGCAATTGAGAATGTAGCTGGCAAGTATAAGCAAGACAAAAAAGAGGCAAGAGAAATAGGAAGCTTTCAGTCTCAGGATATAACAATTTTAATGAAATGATATTATGGAGATACAGAGATCTTTTTAGAAAACTGAGTGGGAGTTTCTGACCTCTAATTTGCAGGTTAAAGCTATATACATATGTTTAGTAAATATCTAGGGAACAGAAACAACCAAAAACCAAAAAATTATTAAAGGTTGTTGTAAATACATACGAAAATTATTGTATTTGTAATTGGTTTATTTTGTGCTGACAGGATTATTTATTATAAGATAGATTTTCAGTAAAGAAAGTTCAATGGGCTCAGTAATACAGTTAAACATAAGAAAAGCAATTATTTTTTCTTTGCATTAACTGTTTATACCTCCCAGCTGTGCATGGAGTTGGGGAAGAAGCAGTCCCACAGAAACACTGTTTTAGGTCTGAAGAATGTGTGTGCGTGTGTGTGTGTGACCTCAGGAAATAGTTGCCTTTCTTAAAGATTTATTTTTTTCATAATCCCCTTCTCTTAAGTACTGGAATCTGTTATCTCAGACAAGTATATACACCATAGCAAAAGACTCTAAGTTCTCTGCAGACTTAGACTGGATAGCAAGTCACTCTGACAACACAGGAAGAGAAAGCGGTACTGCAATCCTGAAAATAAGGTGAGAAGGAAGAATTGCCATTTTATAAAAAGTAAATAAGGTGGAGAAAGGACAATGATAGATGAACTTTCACACCATGTTCAATCTCTAAGATCAGTGGAATTACAGTTCTTATTGCAAGGTAGAAAATGTGTTTTTGTTAATGTTAAAATAAGTATAGGTTAGAGCCCAGTTGTTCAAGAATCTTAAGTCCAATAATTCTAGGTAAGAACTTTATTCTGGAAGTAAATGGAGTCCCTGATAATTTTTTTTTAAGAGGAAGGATAATAATAAGATAAAAAGCAAAAAACATGGCCAGGCACAGTAGCTCATTCCTGTAATCCCAGCAATTTGGGTGGCTGAAGTGGGAGGATTGCTTGAGCCCAGGAGTTTGAGACCAGCCTGAGCAACACAGTGAGTTCCCATCTCTATAAATGAATAAATAAATAAATAATAAATTAGCTGCCTGTGGTAGTATGCACCTGTGGTCCCAGCTACTCAGGAGGCTGAGGTGGGAAGATTGCTTGAGTCCAGAGATTGCAGTTAGCTGTCATTGCACCACAGCACTCCAGCCTGAGTGACAGAGTAAGATCCTGTCTCAAAAAATAAAATAAAACAAACAAACAAAAAGCAACCTGTTCAACTTCTTTTCCTGTAAAAGAAAAGTGGCTGAAGGGTCAAGAAAACAAAAATCAACAATCAACAGAAAAATCTGTGTCTAATATTTTAAACTAAGCATTCTCAGTGACCTTAAAGCTTCCTTTTGTTTATATTTTATTAGTTAAAAAGTGGGAGAAAAAAATGAAAGAAAGGAAGGGAAAGGGGAGAAAGACAAGCAGGAAGGAAGGAAAGGAGGAAGGAAGGAAGGAAGAAAGGAAGAAAAGAAGGAAACAAGGAAGGAAGAAAAAAGAAGGAAAGGAAAGGAAAAGTCATTGAATTCTATCAGAATACAGAGAATTCACAAAAGAAAAAAATAAGTTATTAGGAAAAAAGTAATTTCATTTTTATTCATTTATTTAAGCAGCATTGTTTCTTAGAGGTGTTGCAGGATAACAGTAATAGGATGACTTTAGTGTCACAAATACCTGTTGGAATTTTATTCCTAAGTTTTCTTATTTATGTATTATAAATTAGTTAAAATCTGAATGTAGGAAAATTGCTGTGCTTTTGTTATCCACCCCACCACCCATACATGCATACACATCACACACCAATTTGACTTTTAAAAGCCTTATGTAAATGATTTAGTGAATAAATAGATTCAGAGAGGTTAAAAAAAAACCTGGCATAGCGTCAAAATAAGATTAACATTTAATGAATACAACAGAATATTGTTGTTTATTGTCTATCTCTGTCACGATACTGTAAGTCCGTAGATGGTAGACAATACGGCACTTTTGTTTAGGGATCTTACCCAAGTATCTAGAACAATGCGTACCATAGAGTAAGATGGCAATAAATACTTGTTAAACTAGTGAATGACTGGATATGTCAAGAGAATATATATTTACATCTCATATCTTTTTGCTCTATTACTATCTTTAAAAATAAAGTTAACAATTTTGTAATGTTAAAATATGTAGTATTTTGATTCAGTGTTTAGAAAGCCTGTATTTTATGCTTTACTACAAGAAGAGAAGGAGGCACGGTTAAGGAAAATGCTCTCCAACTACACTTTAAGGTTATTTGACTTAAAGTCCATGTGAGTCTTGATTTTCAATTGCCCTCTGACATTTTAATTGGCCTCTCTTTTATTAAAGTGCTAGATAGTCATGCATTCTTGTTACTGAGGTAAGCTTGTTGTTTTTCTGCAGCTGGGGAGGAGATTCAGCAAGAGAGTTGATTTTCTAATAAATTCAAAATCATTTTTTCTGGAATGAGCCAATATTTTTTATTGGGTCATGTATCTAACAGACATGGTAGCATATGATACCCAAATGAAATCTTCTCACAAATCACCACTTACTGATTCATGCAGGGAAAGCCGATTAGGATACCCTAAGTGAAAGATAGAAGGTGGAGGGAGAGGTCGAGGGCCTGTCTATGCTGCAGCACATTTCCAAGAGCCCACCTGGAAGGGAGATTAAATTAGGCTCCCTTTGGAGGAAATTAGGATTCTTTAAGACTCTAAATGTGGCTGGATATTAGAATGGAGGTCTAATCTTAAACTCAATTTAGAGAACATTAGCTTGCCTCTCTTGAGCCCACGTCTCCAAACGTGAAGCAAAGAATTTTCTGCTAATGAAGGCAAAGACTTCAAGCAGAGGTCATTTCAAATCTGCAGGCAGAGGAAAAAGGGTTCCTTTTCTGTCTCCATGGGGCAGCTTTTGCTGGTGATATTGTTCCCAGGCTTGCTTGACAGCCATCTGCATGGGACACTTCCCTGCATAGGAAGTACAAGAGGGAATGGAAGTCTCATTACTGAATGATCCTGTGCTTTCTCAAGATTTGGAAAATGTCACGGTATTTTCTCTTCTGCATAATGCTGATGCCCTCTTAATTTGAGGCAGTGGATAAGAGAAAGAGAAATTCATATAGAGAATTGTTCTTGACCACACTGATTACTCAGATATTTTGCCTTCTGTTTTCTTTGTGATTAATTGGATGAGGGAAGGATCATGTAGCTTAATAGCATCCAGGGCAAATATTTGCCAGACACAAAAATAGGAATGATGACCCTTGCCTGATTACGACAATGGTTGTCATAGGATTCGGTAATTTAATAAGCGAAGTTCGATAATTAGGATGCAAAGCACAAACATCAAAATATACAAAACATTCCCATCTATTTGCATCATGAATCAAAGCATCCTGAAAACCTTTGGAGCAAAAGCCGTCACTTTCAAGAACCAGAGGGGTGTGTATGACAGAGAGAGAGAGAAGGGACGGAGGGAGGGAGAGGGAGAGGAAGGGATAAAAGGAGAGGAAATATTTAGGGAGCAAGGCTGTATGTAAACCCATGAAAGTATTTTGCAAGTCCTAAATTAGTAATAATTTCTATAACACATTAATTTTTCTTTAACCAGCCTGGGGCACCTAGAAGAATTTTAGTATCTTACTCGCCTGCATTTCAGTGAGATGCTTGTAAATTCATTTTGCCTTGTTATGGATAATATGCATGCCAGGAGGGAATTTATTTTTTAAGTGCCGTTGGTCTTCCATTCAAAGTTGTAATGCCGCTCTGGTATTACGGGCCATGAAATATAGTTTCCACAGCCACCTCCTGCCTCTCTCAGCCTCACTTACACTACTGGTCCATTTCTTTCTTGTTGGACATCAAACAACACAGTTTTAAACCAAAATTTTGCCTCTCTTACATGTTTAAGGAAAAATAATATTTCCTAAGCCTTTATTCATTGACATTGCTTCCATATTCTCCATATATACAACTACCATTTGTAGAGTATTTGCAATGCGCCAGGCAGCATATTGAAAATTTACAAAATTATTTCTTTAAATTGGTGCCGTTTGGGGCAGTAGTCATCATAAGCCTTAACTTACAAAGGAGAAAGAAACAAAGGGTGGAAGAGTTTAAACAAGAGTTTGAAAATGGCGGATAATGTCTTCTAATTCAGGTCTAGCTCCACCTCCTTAACACCTTACCATGCTGCCTCCTCTTACAATAAACCTCTTTCATGTACAGTTACAGACTCTAATTTCTCATCTTATATATTTTTTTAATTTCATAATTCATGGTTACTGAAACTTGAAATCTCATATTTTCCTAAAAGAATTACTGAGGTAAATTTGTCCATAAATTTGTCTTTAGCTATATAAGAATAATTGGTACCAAAATTTTTCCTTGTAGCTGAAAATCCACATAACTATCCATTAATTCTCATTATAATTAATGTAAAAATGCAGTGTTACTATTAATGGATGTAATTACATACTGTAGATAACTGTAAACTCTATCATTATACTAATGAAATGTAAAACAGTCTCAAGGCAACTAGGAACTTGATAGCAGCTGAAACATCAGGTAACAGCATTTCACCATTTATTGGAGACTGGCATAATGCTTGTAATATATTTGAGAACCAGTTCTGTGCCAAATGCAGGTGATGTTTTTAAAAGATTAAATACAGTATTGAACCAGAGACATAAAGGAGTACACCATGCAGAGTTTTACCTCAAAACACTCAGGGAAAAAACAAAAAAAAAAAAGAAGAAGAATTATGGGGCAAAACAAGGTTAAGTGCTCCAGGGTAGATTGCCAATAGATCCTTCCTTTTTTTTTCTTTTTATTTATTTATTTATTTTATATATATATATATATACACATATATATATTATTATACTTTAAGTTCTAGGGTACATGTGCACAACATGCAGGTTTGTTACATATGTATACATGTGCCATGTTGGTGTGCTGCACCCATTAACTCGTCATTTACATTAGGTATATCTCCTAATGCTTTCCCTCCCCCCTCCCCGCATCCCACAACAGGCCCCAGTGTGTGATGTTCCCCTTCCTGTGTCCAAGTATTCTCATTGTTCAATTCCCACCTATGAGTGAGAACATGTGCTGTTTGGTTTTTTGTCCTTGCATCATTCTCAGATGCTTCCTTAAATAAGCTAACATCAGAGTCTTTTTTTAAAATGATTTCAAACTGTAAGTAACTGCAACAGTGTCTGCCTCCTGCTGTGGTATATAAATGCTTTTGTTTAGGGGCAGCTCTGGTGGCCATACCTCTCCAAACTCCTCTCCTCTTTGATTCTTTGCTTCTTTGGCAGGATCCTCCTTCAGATCTGGAACAGCCCATACATTCATTCGGGTCTCTGCACAAACACCCCCTCTTCCAAGAGGATACTGGCCTCCCTTGACTACTCTATCGAAACTCCCCTCCCTCCCCTCATCACTCTCGCTACGTTTAACCTCATTTTTCGTTTTCTTTGTTGTTGCTGTCGTTGTTGCTTTTAGAGACAGGGTCTTGCTCTTTCTGTCACCCAGGCTGGAGGGCAGTGGCGCAATCATAGCTCACTGTGACCTTGACCTCCTGGGCTCAAGTGATCCTCCTGCCCTGGGAGATTACAGGTGCCCACTACCAAGCCCAGCCCTTTTCGTTTTCTTTAAGTCACTTCATTTTACTTTGTTTTTCATTTGTTTATTTGTTTATTCATTTATTGTCTGTAACCTGTGCTTGACTGAAAGCCCCATGAAGACAGAGACCATGTTGGTCTTGCTCACCTAAGCATGCCCAGCCTTTGGCACAGTGGCTAGACCATAACAAAATTAACAAATACTTTCATTTTTTTCTGTTAGGATGAATGAATGATCCATTAGTTATTCCCTCTAATTACTAATGAGGACATGATGCTGAGTCAAAGACCAATACCTTTCCATCTTCTCTGGACTACAGCCTCTCTCCACCCCTTCCACCTGCTCAGGGATTTTGATCCTACAGTTTGGTCATCTCTCTCAATCCCCAGTTATCAAACTTTCTTTATTTATTGGTCTATCCTAAATAACATAGGGCGTGATCCCATTTCTCTAATACATACAAATATAAACATTAAAATATGATCCTATGGTCCCTTATATTTTTATAATCCATTATCTGAAGAAATTTGCTTCTGAAGGTAAGCTAAAATATGTGTATAACTACTGTCTATGTTTCCTAAAATCCCATTTTTTTCTTTCATCCACTTATTTGGTTTAACCTACTTCGTTCAATCCAGTCTGCTGCCCTGACTATGTGATTGCAAGGGTCACTGGAGGCAAATTAAATAGATGTTTTGCATCTGCACCTCACTAGATTATTCAGGTTTTTTAGCCAAGTAGACCACTTTTTTTTTTTTTTGAGACGGAGTCTCACTGTGTCACCCAGGCTGGAGTGCAGTGGTGCAATCTTGTTTCACTGCAACCTCCACCTCCGGGGTTCATGCCATTCTCCTGCCTCAGCCTCCAGAGTAGCTGGGACTACAGGTGCCCGCCACCACGCCCGGCTAATTTTTTGTATTTTTAGTAGAGATGGGGTTTCACCGTATTAGCCAGGATGGTCTTGATCTCCTCACCTCATGATCCGCCCGTCTCAGCTTCCCAAAGTGCTGGGATTACAGGCGTGAGCCACCGCACCTGGCCAAGTAGACCACTCTTGAAACATTTCTTCTTTGGACCTCCAGAACAGCGCCTTCCCTGGGGCTTCCTTCCACATCTCTGAACTCATTCCTAGTGTTTTTGCAACTGTCTTTTCTACTCTAATTCTTCCACAATACAGTACCTGGACCTTCTTTCCTTCTCTCTCTCTCTCTCTTTTTTTTTTTTTATAGTAACCAATTTACTTTTATTAAAGGTCTTCACATAACATACTAAACGTTTTTCAACTGTTACTACAATGACCACTTTTAATGGCTAAATATAAGAAAATTGTTTGGATGAGCTAAGCTAAAGCAAATTTGGGAGATGGCACTTATTCTTGCTTCCATTTGTGATTACTTTATTCCAAGGACAAATTTTTAAGACGTAATGGTACTTAATGCTGTTATTATTGAATTCCTTCTTTGTTGTAGACCCTACACTAAATGCATTACAAACAGAGACTTAAAACAGTTAGAATCAAAGGGTGTATAATTATCCTGTATTTTGCTCAGTTAAATAAGTAACATTTGGAATTTGAACTCAAGACTGCCTGATTCCAAAGGATGATTTTTATACTATGCCCCATTGCTAACATTTTGAATGGCAGCAATGAGAAAATTTGAGAAACAATATGGGACATGCATTCCAGATGTAGTACATTATTAGACAGATTCTAGAAAATTATCTCACAATAATTGTTTCCTGATTTAGGCATAAGAAATATTTTTTGAAAATAATAATTTTCAACTAGTAAAATAAGAGAAGAAAAAAGTAAAAGAAATAAAAATGAACTTTTCAATTGTTGTCATTTTCAAACTAAAAATGGCTCTCATTACTTTTATATGACTCTAAAAATAATAAACATATTATCTATGTGAATGAAAATCCAATAGGGCACATAGAAGTTAATATTGTTTATAACAATAGTAGGCTTAATCTGCATATGATATTTTATAATATGCTTTTTAAAATTAATGCATGATATAAAGCTTTTCATATCAATAACTATATGACTACATAATCTACTCATTATACAAACATTCATACTCTATTGCTATTTGCACGTTTTTTTCTTTTTGCTATTGTAAACAATGCTGTGATTAGCATCCTTCAAACATGTCCTCGTGAGCCTATCCATTAATTTATTTAGGATAAATTTTTAGCAGTAAAATTACAAGTTCAAACAATAAGCTCTTAATTAAAACTGTACATTTCTTATTTAAAGTGAAGACTAAAACACCAAAAGCAATAGCAACAAAAGCCAACATTGACAAATGGGATCTAATTAAACTAAAGAGCTTCTGCACAGCAAAATAAACTATCATCAGAGTGAACAGGAAACCTACAGAATGGGAGGAAAATTTTTGCAAACTATCCATCTGACAAAGGGCTAATATCCAGAATCTACAAAGAACTTAAACAATTTTTCAATAAAAATAGAACAAACCCATCAAAAATTGGGAGAAGGATATGAACAGACACTTCTCAAAAGAAGACGTTTATGCGGCCAACGAACATAGGAAAAGAGCTCATCATCAATGGTCATCAGAGAAATGCAAATCAAAGCCAGAATGAGATATCATCTCACGCCAGTTAGAATGTTGACCATTAAAAAGTCAGGAAACAACAGATGCTGGAGCGGATGTGGAGAAATAGGAACACTTTTACACTGTTGGTGGAAGTGTAAATTAGTTCAGCCATTGTGGAAGACTGTGGCGATTCCTTAAGGATCTAGAACCAGAAATACCATTTGACCCAGCAATCCCATTACTGGGTATATACCCCAAAGATATAAATCCTTCTACTACAAAGACACATGCACACG